>NC_049204.1:64419874-64444657 GCF_013347855.1 Anguilla anguilla
CCCCCCCCCCCCCCCCCCCCCCCCCCCCCCCCCCATCTCCCCCAAAAATAAAACCCCACATCAAACGCCCTCTGTGCACTACAGCCCGTTCCGCTCATTAATAAATAAAAGGCCCACATCAAACGGTGTGTGAGCTGGCCCACTGCCCCATCGCATGGAGCTGCTTATTTACCACAGCCCTGTCCTCCACAGAGCTGCTTATTTACCACAGCCCTGCCCTCCACAGAGCTGCTTATTTACCACAGCCCTGCCCTCCACAGAGCTGCTTATTTACCACAGCCCTGCCCTCCACAGAGCTGCTTATTTACCACAGCCCTGTCCTCCACAGAGCTGCTTATTTACCACAGCCCTGCCCTCCACAGAGCTGCTTATTTACCACAGCCCTGTCCTCCACAGAGCTGCTTATTTACCACAGCCCTGCCCTCCACAGAGCTGCTTATTTACCACAGCCCTGCCCTCCACAGAGCTGCTTATTTACCACAGCCCTGCCCTCCACAGAGCCCACTCTTTATCTTCCCACAGGGGGGTTTTCTTCTTTCTTTCGTTTTTTTTTAATTTTTTACCTCAACTGCTCACTTTTTGGGGGTTTAGGGCTGTGGTCGACATGATGCGCTCCCTCCTTCCCTCTTTCCTTCCTTCCTTCCTTCCCTCTCTCCCTCCTTCCCTCCCTCTTTCTCTCCCTCTCTCCTTCCTTCCTTCCCTCCCTCCCTTCCCTCCTTCCCTCTCTCCTTCCTTCCTTCCCTCCTTCCCTCCCTCCCTTTCCTCCTTCCCTCTCTCCTTCCAGCCCTCCCTCCTTCCTTCTCTCCCTCCTCCCTCCTTCCCTCCCTCCCTCCTTCCTTCTCTCCCTCCCTCTTCCCTCCTTCCCTCCTTCCCTTCCTCCCGACTTCCCGCCAGAAGTCGGAGCGCATTCCTCGCATTCCTCCACCGAGCCCCGCCCCGCCCCGCTCGCGGCTAGCGGAGTTAGCGGAGTCACACGCACGGCTCCACGCCGGCGTTTTTATCCGAGGGGCGACACGTGCGCCCCCCCCCAGGCTGAAAAGCGTAGCAGCACGCTAACGCATCCCAGGTACCAGAGGCGCTCCTAAAATTTAATTTCTCCAGTCAGCGCACATCTGTTTAATTATTATGCGCCTAAAAAGCATGGCAGGGCGCTGACACGACGTTCGAATGTTTACCCACCACCAGAATTATGAGATTACACGGGACCGCCGTCAGAGAGATAAGCGCTTCAGCGAGTCCGCCATCACACTCACGCGAGATGCTATCCTGCTAGCGCTGCTCGGGTAGGAAACTGCCCTGCCGCTGAAGCCCAGCCACTCCTGGCTCAGCTGCACGCCATCGATTCTGAGGGAGAAGTGCCACGGACACGTCACGCGAGCACGCACATGTACGCGTGTGCACTGTGAGTGTGTGCGTGTGAGTGCATAATGTGTGTGTGTGTGTGTGTGTGTATGTGTTTGCGGAAGTGTGTGCGTGTGTGTGTGTGTTTACAGTAGTGTGTATGTGTGTTTACGGTAGTGTGTGTGTGTGTGTGTTTACAGTAGTGTGTATGTGTGTTTACGGTAGTGTGTGTGTGTGTACTGTACATGTCCCGCATTTGCACTGTATACCTGCTGGGTTTGTCCATCTGACTCCTGCTCTCTGGAGCAACACGCTCTCAGAACAGACAAACAGATTTTATCCCGTAAATAAACACACCGGTTAGTTACTGACGGACCACATGCTCCACCACAACTTCCTTGCCTCTGTCTGATTGGTCAATTCACACAGCTCTCACAGAGCATGATAAAAAAATTTTAAAAAGTAGAGAGAGGAAAAAAAAGTCCATCTCTCACCTATGGAACCACCAGAGATTTAAAAAAATAAATAAAAAGAAAGGGAAAGGAGGTAGAATACCCTGGGGGAAGGGAGGGTTTAAATTAAAAAGGCAAAACCACTTCCAGAGAAAGCGAGCGTTCATTCACACGCGCTACAAAGAGCACATCTCAGAGCGGTGTCGTTTCAGTCATGCAAATAATACTCCCCGTATCCCATGACAACAGCAGCACACCTTTACTCAGGGTCAGAGCCGCAAGGCTGTTAACAAATGAAGCGCTTAAGAGTTGCGTTGTGTAGACACGCCCGCAGGCACTCAGAGACCCACAGCAGTGTCACAATGACGAGCTAGCCCGTTAGCTTTCGCTCTCAAATCCAGCTGCTGACTTAATGGCGATGTGGCGGGAGGGGTCACGACCCTGCAGGACCGCTCGGGTAAGGCTCCTGCGTGCGGACCACAGAGCCCCTCTCTAATAACGCTGCGGCAAACTCCCAGTTTTATTTCCCCGCTCTTTGTTGCGTTTGCCGACCGAACTGCAAAACTGCCCAACTGCCAAACTGCCCAACTGCCAAACTGCAAAACTGCCCAACTGCCAAACTGCCCAACTGCCCAACTGCCAAACTGCCCAACTGCAAAACTGCCCAACTGCCAAACTGCCCAAATGCCCAACTGCCAAACTGCCCAACTGCCCAACTGCCAAACTGCCCAACTGCAAAACTGCCCAACTGCCAAACTGCCCAACTGCCAAACTGCCCAACTGCCAAACTGCCCAACTGCAAAACTGCCCAACTGCCAAACTGCCCAAATGCCCAACTGCCGCCGCTGCAGAGGGTTGTCCCCCGCCTGTGAGCTCACGGCGTGGCTATGAATACCAAATCCTCCGGTCGCCGGAAGCTTCCGTCTTTTCTGCGATGGGCGCTTTCTCAGACACCACTACGTGCAATTAGAGACCGCACGTCTGTTTGGACAGTGCACCCCCCCCCCCCACAACCCCCCGCCCAACCCCCCCAGGGGCCCAAACTCTGCTAACAATGACTCGAGCTCGCTGTCACCCTCGAGTGTGTTGTGTTGCGAGCGCGTTGCCAGGCCACAAATTTTCCTGTCTTGACGGAAAAAAAAAACGAAAAAAAAAAACAAAACACACACACACACATACACAACTTTTCTTTGAATGGAAGGCAGCGCTTCCTGGGTTCGGCGGGGAGTGAATAGCGGCTTGGCAGACCGTCAGAGGCGGAGCAGCGGCGGAGCGCCGTGGAGACCCCGGGCTCCAGAGCGGCCGCTGAACTGAAGGAATTCAGCGACTCCGCGCAGCCCTTCTGGGGCCCCCCGGCGCATTTAGGCCTCTCTCTCCCAGCGTAGCGAGCGAGAGAGACAGAGAGAGGGAGAGGGAGGAGCCGGAAACGGGTCGCCGTCCGCCGCCGCGTAGCCAGACGTGCTTGGCTTTGTGGCCGTGTCGCTCGCTCTCTCTCTCGCTCGCTCGCCCGCACGCGCTTGTGGGAGCGCTGGCCTTGTTTACGTCGGCTTTTAAGAAGAAGAAGGAGTGAAAAAAAAATGCAACTCTTCACCCAGGACTAGCCCCGCCCCCGCTCCCCGCTCCCCTCTCCCGCCCCCACACCCAGCCCCACCCCCCCTCGGCCTGGGAACAGAGGAGGGGCGTGACACAGAGTGGCTCAGCGCTAAATGCTGAATGCCTGCAGCTCGAGCCAGGGGTTAGCGGATTGGGCTCTCAGATCAGCAGGGCCCACTGACTTTCCCTCCGCAAAGCACACAGCCTGCTGGGTACAGGGTCACAGGGGTCACGGGGCTACAGAGCACGCTCAGGTAAGAAGAACACAGCACAGGGTCACAGGGCTACAGAGCACGCTCAGGTAAGAAGAACACAGCACAGGGTCACAGGGCTACAGAGCACGCTCAGGTAAGAAGAACACAGCACAGGGTCACAGGGCTACAGAGCACGCTCAGGTAAGAAGAACACAGCACAGGGTCACAGGGTCACAGAGCTACAGAGCGTGCTCAGGTAAGATGGACACTATCTATCTACCTATCTATCTCAGCACAGGGTCACAGGGTCACAGGACTACAGAGCACACACAGGCTGTTGTGATGGTGAAAATGAGAATTCTGAAGTCTGCTCGACGTGCGTGTTTGTAAATCCATGTGTATCTGTTCCCATGCACATGTGCGTGAACATGCTCTGCTCCTCTCCCTCGGACGCCCCCAGCACAAACAGCCGTCAGCTCTGACAAATCGAGTTCAGCGCGGCGCGAGGACATTAAAAGACCTCCGCGCGCATTCGCTTGATAAACGCCGCCGTTTGCGCTGTTCGCACTGTTTGGTATTCAGCAGCAAGACGCGAGGAAGTTAAACTCCCCCCTCCCAACCTGAAAAGAGCGCTCGCGGTGTAGCTTATGCCCCTCATAGAAACCCGCACGCTTCCCGAAGCCTCTAAAACACTCTGAGTTTAATATTTCAACATCAAGTCATGAATCCATCCAATTCAAAAATTTTACATTACTTGGTTCAGCATATGAGCGTGTGGGTATTAACATTAAAATGTATGAAAAAGACTTCTTCTAAAACTTTCATCAATATTAACGAGGAGTCTATTACCCCTGCATAAAATAAAAGATAATGAAATGACACTAATTTTCCTATCCAAAGTGTGAATGAACGCGCGCGCGTCTTTGCAGTGACTCATTGTTACCGCAAAATGACCTTTAGTTTTTTTACATAGTGCTGGGGGTATGAGCTGCAGTTTGGTTATTCCTTTCTGAGAGCCACGGAATATTTGAATATCAAATTAATAAAATACCATCGCACATACCTTCAGATTGAGCACTGTCAATCAATCCAACGGTCTTATTCATAAACTCATAATTGACTATGAATGGCAGAGGGGGAGGGGGGGGTATTTCCACAGATTTTCACGTATCACACTGTTGCCGGTCTCTAACAAACATCGTAGAGACAGACACGGAAAGTATAAAAGGATATTTACAGTAAATTACCCATTCTAACCAGCTAAAAAGGCTACCTAGCCCACCAAATCTGATGAGTAAACGACTCAACTAATCAGAAACGGGACGCATACAAGGCCTACAAAACCAACGGCCAAATTCACCCAAGATTGCGCCCTGTCTGTACCGTCACAAGTCAAAAATGTTACACTGACATTGCCCCCTGCATATGTATAACATGTATAACAGACTAGTACAAAAATAAAATAAAATTAAAAAAACCCGGAAGAACCAAAATTCGAAGAACCATACGGTCTGAATGAATTCAGTTACTTTTCCAGTATTAAGAAGAGGAAGTATTGCCAGAACACACCCTAAAATACCCTTCAATGGTACTGTTTACACACACACACAATGAAGGCTAAACATACCCAGATTTTTCCTCCACACAGTCAGCGAAGCGCACCTGTTACCTCCAGATGTATCTGCTATTCAGGGCAGAGGGGAGCGGAGAACAGCGCAGCGCATTGTCTGCACGAACAATTAAATGCTCTTTTGTTAATGAAAGTCAAAGCAGCGGCAGCACAATGCGAGCGTACATTCTCACAGACCGTAGCCTTTTGTCAACGATGGACGCAGCCGAGCGCTGCACTCAAAACAAATCGACACTTCTAGTGCTGGGCAATTCAAAGACCACTACTAATTCCACAAATTAAATCAGGCGTCTAAATACAGTAATCACCACTCTAATTTCCCCCCATAACGCGGAGGAACTTTAGATTACATTAATAGGCCCACCAATAGTTTACTCTCTTGCAGCAAGCCAGCATAAGAATTAGAATGTGTCAATTACCTGCAAAGAAACGGATCAGGCAGCCAATTTCGGTGTCCATGCCTTCGTCCTGCACCCTCCAAGGGTCTTTAAATCCAAGTTTATAGAGGTAGTCATTTTGAATCTGCAGAGGCTTCTCGTCTTGCCCCAACGCCCGCGCAGCTTCGCCGTGCAGCTGCACGTAAAGAGTCGGGGGGAAATGAGCGCGGTCGGAGTCTCGACCGATTTGCAAAGGGCCAGGGTAAGCCGGGTCACGCTTGGCAGCTGCGTTGCCCGTCAAAGGCCTAGAAAGAGAGTTACTGCCCCGGCTACAGGGCAGCTTCCCCGCGTTGATCCGTTCGCGGCTGCCACTGGTTGTGTCGTCGGCCCCATCCTCCACGCAGTTTGACAGTTCGCCCCCACAGAGCCTGCTGTTGACTGCGTTGTTGTTATTGGCCGTGGAAGCGATGTCCGTGGAGCGCCTCTCCAACTGCTGGGTGACGGAGTCGATGACCAAGCCAGACGGAGTGCAGTCGAGCTCCAGTTCGTCCGAGGAGCTCCCGAACGGGTCGAGGCCATCCGTGGCACTGTCAACCGTCGGGCTCAGGATAGAAACGTCTGTCCCCAAGGTCATGGCGTCGCTCAGGGAGTCCCGGTGGCCATCAAGTTGGGGCCCCGAGCTCAGGTCATCGCAAGTGCTGCTATCTATATCAGAACCGGAGTTGAGCCCGCAGCTATCCGCCCCGTTGTGCCTTGAGTCTGTATCATCGTCACACAGATAATTAGCCTCGTGATTTAAGCGCACAGTGATGCCCGATGACTTGCCGCTCGCAGTCAGGCCGTCCAAAAGTGAGTCGGCCGCGAACCCATGTATATCCTGTTGCTGCAGCCTTCGGTTGTCATCCGGCAGCATTAGTAACCTCACTCTGTCACCTGGCTGGGTCGACAGCTCGTCCCCGCACTCCGGGGGTTCCAGGGAATCCAAGCCGTTAGACTTGACGCCGCCGTTCTCGTTCACCCCGCGGTGGGCATCGCCGAAGCCGTATCTCCCACTGCAGTTGCCATTGAAGTCGGTCGCAGGGGCCCCTTTACCCACCACTCTCGCCACTGACCCTCCTTTGCTGCCGAGCTGGCCGAGTCGATGTGCAATTTCCCCGGCGGTCGTCTCCAGCGTACACAGCACGGGCCTAAGGTAGGGGGGCATGGCTCTATCGTGCACGTGTATGCACCCCCTCTGGAGATCGGCCCGCACCCACTCCCTGTCCGAGGGCTGCAGCTGCATCATCTGGCGCTGCCTCAGCAGCACCTTCCTGTCCAAGCTCCTGGTGCCCAGGGACGAGGACGAAGCGGCGCCGTGCATTTTCCCACCCGAGGAGGAGGCGGCCGACGAGCTCGCAGAAGTTGTGGCCGCGGCGGAGAAATTCCTCTTCAGCCGCCGCCTCCTCAGCAGCAGCGAGTTGATGTTGCCGCTGCTGGACGAGCTGCAGGCATTCGAGGATGTTTTAGCGGCGGTATCGTTCGCGGCGGTGGTTTCAGGAACGCCAGCGGCTTGGATTTGGTGATTTCCATTGCTTATCGCAACATGAAAAGGGACAGCTAGCCCCTCGCTCTCCGGTTTTGACTCCCCGCCTCCGCCATCATAATCATCCGCTGCCGCTCTGTTCGCAGCGGTGGACAGTCCACTGTTGGGCTTCATAAACTTAATGGCACTTATTTTGCCCGTTTCCGAGTCATTTGTCCCCGTCCCGACCGTCGTCGTCAATGAATCATCCTCCGCCAACCTGTTTCCCCCTAACACCACAGACCGCGCACCTTCCATCCTCCGCAAGTGGGGGAAAAAAATATTGTAGCTACGTAGCGAATTCTACTTAATAAAAATAAATAAAAACGAAACTAAAACGAAGGACGCCAGACACTCACGTAGCTGTTTAACTTCGTGCAGTTACATTCTTCCAACGTATACGGCTAGCTAGCTAGCTAGCTAAGCGTCCCAGTTGTTTCCTTCCTCGCACCAGTGGTCAGCGCCACACCGTTGCCATCGGTATCGCCATAATGGAGACTAATGTTATCTGCAAGGAGAAACTCTAGCTAAGTGAAAAGCGGGAGGGTCTGTCTGAGAGAGGGAGGAGACGCGACCGTGTCTCATTTGTTATGAAATTGCATGCAAGAATATGCAATGAACGTCGGCCGACATTCTACGTAAGCGGGAATGGCTTCATATTCATGAAGTGACGCAAATGAGATGGTTGCTAACCAGTGTGTTGCTTTCTGGGAAACGTATTGTTTCCCGTGAACGCCCACGTCCATGTAATATGACCGTGGGAACAATAGGACTTCAGTTCCCGTCAAGCTCTTACACCACAACAGGGTTGTTTTGGGGTATTGGTAAAGGGGGAGTGTTTGTCATTATATGACGTTTTAACGCATTCGGTTATGATTGGCACAGAAGCTCAAATGAGAAGCATTTGAACTAGCGTTTAAAAACCAAACGTGTTGGTAGAATTAAAAAATATCGTAGGTGCTCAACATGATGTTGAGTTAGGCTTTTTATTATTTAAAAAATGGATATAGAATACATTTCTGCTTGTCGTAATAAAATGTTGTTGCATAGTAAGGGGTGTAAACGACCAGAGGTCCGAGAAACGAGAGGCGCAAACCGAGGCAATAATGCTATTCAGCAATCGTTGCCAGTGCTCAACTCCAGCTACACGGGGCTCCAGTGATGCAGACGAGATTGAATTGACATTACTTGGACGCCATCTTTTTACGTTTCTCTTCTCTGGACTTGACCCCTGTATTCAATGAAGGTAAAATGCCTCCAGCAGTGATACAATGCCCTCTACTGGACTTGACAGTACCGAGTCAATTGTCACTACGTGTTGTAGGAGTATTCAGCCATAGGCATATTCCAAGTAATTATGTCAGAGAGGTGGGCAACAAAGGCTGTATCTGTTGCTGGTTTTCATGCCAACTCCTGGCCTTAATAAGCCCTACCATTTATGCCATCGGACATTTTACCTACATGTCTTGACAAGCACATGGATGACAGCCAAGGACTGTTCTTGTGTCCCTATCTGAAATGTTTTACTTTTGTTCTGTGATCTACTCCCGAACTAGTATTGGTGTGTACAGCCAGTTAGTTTAAGGCAGGATAACTGGTGGAAGTAAAAACCTGCAAACACCGACACTCCAGGACTGGAATTTCCCATCCCTGAATTATATTATGCCATAGCATAACAGAAAAAAAAAAAGATTAAAATTAAAAGGAGCCGTACATGGCTAAAACTACTCCCAGACTAGTGAGTAAAAATGGAACATCGCTAAAACACTATTGCTAGTTAACTATGCTAACCGAGGACCAAAGTAAAATTTCGAAATACATGCAAAAGGGATGTGATGTTATTTTTCCAGAGAATGAGGCAGGTTGGGTTTTGTTTCGTGATAGTGCAAAGGTAGAGAATAAATACATTTACAAATGTAGAATATTCTTGGACTATTTATAGCGTTCATACAATTTTGCTTAGGCTAGTCAACGCTTTAAAATTCATAAGCATGTTCTCACTGTAATCGCTGCGCCATCTACTGGCAATATAAAAAAATCACACTAAGATGACTGGAATTTGAAGCCGTCAAGCAAGTTGTCTGTACAAATAGTAAATTATTATTTATTTACCTAAATGGAAAGCATTTAGCCGGAAATTTTAAATATAATGTATTGTACATTCTTTTGTGATAAAGCATGGTGTGTATGTTCGTGGAGATATTTTCGGTGAGCAAAACGACACGTAATTTGCCGGGAGATCATCGCGATAAATTACAGTCTGCACAGAGACCATAGTCTGCGGGCACTGCACACTGGGAAGACGTGGATGTGGAGAGGCCTGCAGCGATAAAGGTGTGCTACTAACGTTAGCTATTCATTACACAGGTCTGTGTCGCTGTAGGCATGGTGTCTAATTTTAAAACGAATTTAGTGCAATGCACATCGTCTGACGTTTACAGGTTTAATGCATAAAACTGTCTTTTCTTGATGTGTTACACGGAACTTAGCTAGTCTAAAGCTAGCTTGCTAACTAGAAAATCGCTTCAAGTCCTATAGCCTACTATATGTATTGCTAACTTGGCAGTTCGTTAACACATCGTACTCTTGTGTGATTCTTGTACCATAAACCTAGAACCGTTTGCTAGATTACTATGTTGGCACAAGCATATATATGGCAAACTAACGTTAGGTAGCTAACATTAAATTGGCAAATATAAGCCATTTCTTGTTTGCTGAACTGCAGATGATCAAGTGATGGAGCTAGCAAGCTAGCTAGCAAGCATCGCCCAAGCTTCAATTATGGTGTATTGATTGCATGCCGTGGTGATGGTAACTACCTAGCCAGCCTTTGACATCTTCACGAAGCTCACAGTTGTGCACAACTAACTGATGTTAGATCGTTCCTTTATAAAATATTGTAGCGAGTCGTATATATTGTATTATAATATCTAATTTAAAGATGACCACACTGGCTGTGTCAAATGCATATAACAACGATTGTTGCCTCGCAGTAAGAAACCATGGCCGAAGACCCGCAGAGAAACTTTCGCTCAGCTTATTACGAGAAAGTAGGGTTCCGGGGAGTGGAAGAGAAGAAATCTCTGGAAATCCTTCTGAAAGATAACCCCCTCGGTACGTTGTCGTTTTTGTGTTGTGACTGTCCTTCCTTTACCCACCCGTATTGGTTCACGAAACTAAACTAAACACATCCACGGCGAGTTCATGCACAACAATAAGCTTTTGCGTTTCGTTTTTTGCCCAGATGTTGAGAAACTCTGCACGTTCAGCCAGCGCTTCCCCCTCCCCTCGATGTACCGTATTCACGTATGGAAGGTGCTCCTCGGTAAGTGTCTGCTTTTTATGACCTGTGGGGCCGTATATCCTCTCCAGGTGACTTCATGTGCTGCCCGCGGTTCTTTCAAGAGGGAATGTCCAATGCGTTTACTGTCAGATGGATTTATTCCCCGTGATAATTAAAGTGAATGAACTGTGTGTCTTGGAAACTGACCATATACCTTCATTTGGGTTTCTACTCGCCCATTCTTTAACCTCATGCATGGTCATGGGGTTGTCACGGGGTTAGTTCCATGGTGGTGTGATGTTCCGTGGGAAGATTTAAAGGTCAGCTTCATAAATCCCCTCATCTGAGATGGTGTCTGGGCTTCTTGTTCCAGTCGAGCAATTTTTTACACATGATTGTATATACTCGCTACCCATCTTCCGCCGGGTTTGAAGACAGGTCTCTTCAGACTATACCTGGACTAACTGCCACCGCTCTGTGAATCATGTCACTTTTGGTCCAATGACCATGATATGCACTTTTTGTACGTCGCTTTCGATAAAAAAAAGTCTGCTGAATAAATGCAATGTAATGTAATTGGTACTAGTCGTTCCATCCTGGCTGTAAGAGGACTTAGGGGAGTTTAGAGGGAATTTTGAACCTCGCAGGACAGCTGACGGGCAGGACCGTAGGCTTGGATCTGCAGTAACGCACTTGCTGACCTCACGGAGGCGTCACGTGGTGCCGGGGGAACGGTAAATTCGGTGCGGTTTGGACTCGGGGGGCCAGGGGCAGGAGAGGAATCTGAAATAATTTCACGCTTGTCTGGCTGCAGACTCTCCGGCTGCCGTCAGCGGTAATTGGCTTTAATTATGTCCCCGCTCTCTAATACGCACTCGGGCTGAACTCTCCGCTTCTGGAAGCGTCCGCATTGCGGATTCAGGGAAGTGCGCTGTCTCCGGTAATCCACTTGGCCCTAAGCTCTTTTGATGGGCCTTGGAGGACAGAGTACATATATATATATATTTTTAAATCCATCCATGAATATAAATGAACAAAGTTGATTTTCGTAGGACTTCCTTGTCAGGGTTGTCTCGTGATTTCTTTGGCCATTACAGATTACTGTCATTGGATTTGATGTGTACATTTTTTATTTTTCATTTTGAAATGGCAGCATCCTGCTGAGGACGTTTTTCTCGACCTGGAGAAAATGCGAAGGGTAGTCACAGCTTAGAATAGCCCGGGCCTTTCTGCATCTGTACTTATATGGCGTAGTACTTAATTATGCTATATTAATTTAATTTACTTCTCACGGAACTGATCATGAGTAGCAACAGGAATCCAGATATGGGACTTCCACTTATTCCATTCAGAATGGCTGCTTGCCTGCAGCCTCATGCCTGATAGATTCGGTGAGTTTGGCAGGGGTGTGTCGTCATTAGAGGTTACTATATGTCATGATTTCATGCTGTCGCTCATTTTCATAAGTGTGAAGTGTCACAGGGTACTGACTGTTAAGGGCTGTCCTTTCATTGTGTCCGGGCCAGAAGGGAAGCAGGCTTGCAGTACAGCAGTGGCGTGTGCAGACACCAAACCATATTCACAGAGGAAGTAGATTACGCGCACAGTAGCCCCAACTGAGGAAGTCCCATTTGATTGGGCGAGCCTGAGAACTTGTTATTTTACACTGTGTTCTTGACTGTTGCGGTCTGATGAAATGGGGCGGGGCGGGGCGGGGGGGGGAGGGTGGCAGAAACTCGGCCATCTGCAGCCATGGAAACGGAGTGTTGGTGCTGCAGCCATGGAAACGGAGTGTTGGTGCTGTGGGGCGCTGATGTCATGCGCGGGTGGTTCGCGGTGCTGACGCTGCCCTCCCCGCCCCCCCGTACAGGCATCCTGCCCCCCCACAGCGAGTCCCACGCCCTGGTGGCGGGGTACCGGAGGGAGCAGTACGCGGACGTGCTGGAGGCGCTGCAGGTGATGCGTTTCCTGCACGCGGCCACGCCCCAGGTGGAGGTGTACCTGCGCGTGTTTCAGCTGGAGGCGCAGGAGCTCCCGCGCAGCTCCGAGCTCAGCCCGCCGGTGAGGAGGCGCACACGCCTGCATGCGCGTGCACACGCATATATACACATATATACACATATATATACACGCATATATACACATATATACACGCATATACACACACACACATATATACAGGCCTACGCGCATATATATATACACACACATGTATACATGCATATATATACACGCCTACGCACATATATATACACACGCCTACACGCATATATATATACACACGCCTACACGCATATACACACACACATATATACAGGCATACAAGCATATATATACACACGCATAAAGTACATTACATTCTAATATACAAACACATACATATATAATACACACACCCGAAGCAATACATGTACACATGTAACTTCATACACACACATACAAATGCATGTACACACACACGCACACGCACAGCACCCAGGAATAAAAATCTCTCATTTCGCGAGCGTCTCCAGGTCCTTGAGGCCTGCTGGGAGGGCGCTGCTTTGTTGTGATCCAGCCAGACGGCCCTTCACCTCAGCAGGGCTGCGGTCCTGTGTCTGAGCTCTAATTAGAGTCACGCTCTCACTCTGCGGCTGTGTGGGCCAGCGGTCCGGTGCCCTGGCGCCATTTTAGATTTTTAAAATGGCGGCTCGTGTTCGAGCGGGGACTGCCTGTCTTCAGCCCTGCGTGAGACCTGCTCCCGCCGTGTCTGCAGGAAGAACAGGACGAGGACTTCCTGGCCATAGCCAAAGCCATGGAGGAGATAGTGGACGACCCCGTGGACTGCTATTGGCTGATCAAGTGCTTCGTCAATCAGTTCAACAGCAGGTTCGGAGACTCCATACCACACCTGGTGAGTTCGGCAGGTTGAAAACGGCCAGAATCGAGTAAGCCAGTTCCATTCAGCGCTGGAAGGCTGACAGACCGTCAGTGAACCCTCACTGTGTGTGCCCAACGAGAAATCAGAACTGGTTTTTGAACGTGACTTTGTCGTTGAACGTGACCCGTGTTGTTGAATGTGATCGTGTTGAATGTGATCGTGTAGTTGAATGTGACCGTGTTGTTGAATGTGACCATGTTGAATGTGACCATAATGAATGTGACCTTGTTGAATGTGACCATGTTGAATGTGACCATAATGAATGTGACCTTGTTGTTGAATGGGACCATGCTTTTCAATGTGACCTTTCTGTTGCATGTGACCATGTTGAATGTGACCCATGTTGTTGAATGTGACTTTGCTTTTCAATGTGACCTTTCTGTTGCATGTGACCATGTTGAATGTGACCCATGTGGTTGAATGTGATTGTGTTGTTGAATGTGACCATGCTGAATGTGACCTTGTTGTTGAATGTGACTATGTTGAATGTGACCTTTCTGTTGAATGTGACCATGTTGAATGTGACCCATGTGGTTGAATGTGATTGTGTTGTTGAATGTGATTATGCTGAATGTGACCTTGTTGTTGAATGTGACTATGTTGAATGTGATCGTGTTGTTGAATGTGACCATGTTGAATGTGACCATAATGAATGTGACCTTTCTGTTGCATGTGACCATGTTGAATGTGACCCATGTGGTTGAATGTGATTGTGTTGTTGAATGTGACCATGCTGAATGTGACCTTGTTGTTGAATGTAACTATGTTGAATGTGACCTTTCTGTTGAATGTGACCATGTTGAATGTGACCCATGTGGTTGAATGTGACCCATGTGGTTGAATGTGATTGTGTTGTTGAATGTGATTATGCTGAATGTGACCTTGTTGTTGAATGTGACTATGTTGAATGTGATCGTGTTGTTGAATGTGACCTTTTTTATGAATGTGACCATGCTGAATGTGACCTTGTTCTGGCGGTTGGACGCTCAGCCCAAGAGTCTGGAGCACTACCTGAGCCTGGAGGACGGCCGGCTGCTGGCCCACCTGCGGTCCTGCGGCGCCCTGAGGAGGCTCCCGTACGGCCTGTGGTTCCGCCGCTGCTTCGCCGGCTGCTTCCCGGAGTCCAGCCTGCAGAGGTGAGGGCATTCTGGGAAAAAAAAAACTGGGGCCGGGTGCGTCCAGCGGGTGGGCATTCTGGGAAAAAAACTGGGGCCAGGTGCATCCAGCGGGTGGGCATTCTGGGAAAAAACTGGCGCTGCTTTTTTTAAAAACGGTAAAAGCGAATGTGCCGTCAGCCAATGAGACGACTGCTGGAGCATCGAGGGCGCGGCGGGGTTTTTACAGGAAACGGCGCCCGTCGCCGCCCCTGAGCACGAGCACCCCCGCAGGTTATGAGCCGCGTCCAATCTCCTAGCCCCATTCATGTGAAATGTACCGAGCAGGGTTATTTTAATCCTGAAAAAACTGGCGCTTCTGAACATACACACGCCTTTTTTACATCTCAATTACAATTTCTGTCCCATTTAACACTCTGAACGTACATCAGAATTCATTTCCTTATTTTCCTTTTTTTTTCTTCCTTTTTTTGGTTTTGTATTTGCATGATTCTGAATATTCCCCCTGAAAAGCTGAAGCAAGTGGCAAAATAATTAAAGCCACTAAAATAAAATAAAAAACTAACCAGGGTAATGAATTTGTTAGCCATTCTAACCATTCTAATTCTTTTGTTAGCCATCGCTAACCAGGCTAATGAATTTGTTAGCCACTGCTAACCATGCTAATTCATCTGTTAGCCATTGGGGAACCACTGTGAGGCTAATTGCTGCCGGATGCCCAAGCTGTCCTTTCGCACGCCACCGCAGGGTTTGGGACAAGGTGATCAGCGGGTCCTGTAAGATCCTGGTGTTTGTCGCCGTGGAGGTCCTGCTGAGCTACAAGATCATGCTGATGGGCATGAGCAAGCCCGACGCCATCGTCCACTTCCTGAGCAGCGTGAGTATGGTCAGCTGTGACGCCACACAGCTCCTGTTCCCCCTCCCCCCAACCCCCCGCCCCCCCCACCGCCCCACTTCCTGAGCAGCGTGAGTATGGTCAGCTGTGACGCCACACAGCTCCTGTTCCCCCTCCCCAACCCCCCGCCCCCCCCCCCCCCCCCCATTTGGAATGAGTCGTATTCTCCCATCATGCTCCTTACTACAGATTCATGGCAGCCGGCTTAATGCTGACTTTAAGTGACCTTTTTTTTTTTTTTTTTTTTTAAAGTCAGTTACTGACGTGTAGAAAGTGTTTGACATTTTTTTTTTATGTGGTCTGGGGGCGAGGGGTGGGTAACTATTTTAGGCTCTCTGTGAGTCTAAATCGAGAAGTGATGGCAGTGCCGTGACGAGTTAGGCGTGGAAGAAAAAAAAAAGGAACAAAGAAACGTAAAGAAAGAAAGGCGAAGTAGGCTTTGCCGACGGCCATCGGCATCCACGCAGAGTTTGGAGGGAGGGAGAGAGACAGAGAGAGGGAGGGGGAGAGAGAGAGAGAGAGAGGGAGGGGGAGAGAGAGAGACAGAGAGAGGGAGGGGGAGAGAGAGAGACAGAGAGAGGGAGGGGGAGAGAGAGAGAGAGAGACAGAGAGACAGAGAGAGGGAGGGGGGGAGAGAGAGAGAGAGAGAGGAGGAGAGAGAAAGAGAGAGACTGAGAGGGAGGGGGGAGAGAGAGACAGAGAGAGGGAGGGGGAGAGAGAGAGAGAGAGACAGAGAGAGGGAGGGGGAGAGAGAGAGACAGAGAGAGGGAGGGGGAGAGAGAGAGAGAGAGACAGAGAGAGGGAGGGGGGGAGAGAGAGAGAGAGGAGGAGAGAGAAAGAGAGAGACTGAGAGGGAGGGGGGAGAGAGAGAGACAGAGAGAGGGAGGGGGAGAGAGAGAGAGAGAGAGGAGGAGAGAGAAAGAGAGAGACTGAGAGGGAGGGGGGAGAGAGAGAGACAGAGAGAGGGAGGGGGAGAGAGAGAGAGAGAGAGGAGGAGAGAGAAAGAGAGAGACTGAGAGGGAGGGGGGAGAGAGAGAGACAGAGAGAGGGGGGGGAGAGAGAGACAGAGAGGGAGGGGGGGGAGAGAGAGAGAGAGAAGGAGGGGGAGAGAGAGAGAGATAGAGGGGGGGAGAGAGAGAGAGACAGAGAGAGGGAGGGGGAGAGAGAGAGAGAGAGAGAGAGAGAGAAACACAGCACTATGGTACGTTTATTGCCACTCTCTCCCACTTTGACTCCCCCACCCCATGTGACGATGGTGTGGCTCCTGGGGGGTGTGGCTCCTCGGGGGTGTGGTTAGGGGCTGCTCACTGCGTCTCTCTTCCCTTAACTCCACTACCGGCGTTCATTAGAACCGCGGCGGTACGAATGTGCAGCGTTTGCGTTGGGAGGAGAGGCGTTCGCCAGGCGAACGACCGCATAAATAAAATCAGTACTGGCCCCAGGAGGCGTTTTTTGGAAAAACCTCGAGCCGCGGCTCGTTCTCCCCGCACAGAGCAGCCCCTTCATCATGGTCTGCCTCTCGTTCCCTGAAGGGTGCTTGTGTGCTGTAGCAGAAGGTGCAGTCGGGTTTGAAGTGCTGCGTTCCCTCCGTCAGAGGCGTACTGAAGCTGTGGGACTTTGTCTCCTAGCATTTTTCTGTATAGTCAGAGCTGGACAGGGGTGTTGGATGCTGGGTAGTGCACCAGGTTATGTAACATGCCATAAGCAAGGGATAGGCCCTTTAGCACACCTGCATTTTGTTTGGTTTTGAGTCACGGTCTTCTGGTGGTTTGTCTCAGATTTGTCCTGGAGGGTTGGGTTTAGGCCTGTAATGGACAGCATTTACACCCCTTGTATGGATTTGGGTTTCATCCTTCTGTCTGGAAGACGTTCCCCGCACGTGAGATATCGACAGAGCGGTTATGATTGTGCACTGTAAGAAGCGTGCTCTGATTGGCCCACTGGTCGGCTGTGCCTCTTTTTCAGATGCCGCAGGAGAACACGGACGCCATAGTGACCAAAGCCATCGACCTGTGGCACAAGTACTGCGGGACTCCAATGCATTCTGTGTAACCATAGCAACCCCCTGCACCCAGCACGACTCACTGGAGTTCCTCCTGCCTGGGTTACAAGACAGGGGCTGTGACAAGATTTTGTAACATCGGTTACACCTTTGGGTCATGACCTCAGGGTCGAACTGTTCTGTGTGTGTGTGTGTGTGTGTGTGTGTGTGTGTGCATGCGGAGAGGCAGTCCTATTGCTGCTGGGATGGACAGGGTGTTAAATTTGTTGTACATAGTGTATGCAGATCATTATTTATTGTCTGAAGAAACATGGGTACACTCTTGCATTCATTGTGACATCATAGAGCCCGGATGTTTGCTGCACATTCAGCCGTGAGTGCCTCACTCCTGGGCATCGTGAGCATTCATTATGACATCACAGAGCCCGGATGTGTGCTACAGAGTCGCTCCTGGGCAGCACGAGCATTCATTGTGACATCACAGAGCCCGGATGTGTGCTACAGAGTCGCTCCTGGGCAGCACGAGCATTCATTGTGACATCACAGAGCCCGGATGTGTGCTACAGAGTCGCTCCTGGGCATCATGAGCATTCATTATGACATCACAGAGCCCGGATGTGTGCTACAGAGTCACTCCTGGGCAGCACAGCATTCATTGTGACATCACAGAGCCCGGCTGTTCGCTGCGCGCTCCAGGCTAAGAGCCTCCCTCCCGGGCTTAACGAGCAGCTGCTGGACCACAGGCCCCTGCTGCTCCACACGGCGCTGCTGTGCAGGGCATCGCCTGCGGGGTAAATCTGCGGGTTACGCAACGCGGCGTACCTCTACGCCCTCCTCCCGTGGCCGAGCGAGCGTGACGGGAGCGGGGCGGCCGGGTTCGACGCGCGAGGCCGACCCCGGCCTGACCCCGCTGGGACGGGCCGCCTCTCCATCTGCGTCACGCGCAGCTTTTTTACCGACTCTGGCCTTTCGGCTCGAGCAGCGCTGAACACGCCCAGGGCGGCGTCGTGCTAGAACCCCCCCCCACCACCACCACCCCCCCCCACCCCCCCGACCAAGTGCCCTGAAGGCTGGAGAGAGAACATGCAATGAAGCGATGAATAATATAAATATTAAATATTTAAGCTGCTGATTGCCCGTCTCACTTCCTTTGAGTCGAAATAACACATTTCCATGCGGTGTGTGAGTGTTGAGTGGTTCGTAAGATATGAACACAATGATTTTAAATACTGAAAAACATTTTAATAAGGTTTCTTTATATAAGAAACTGCATACATCATTAAAGACGAACAGTAAGTTAAACGGTTACATGCAGTTTCGGCCTGTACAAAAAAGTAACATATTTTAGAGACTTCGTTTAATGTGCGTTATTTACAGATTTCTTACGCCAGTAGAAGATCGCCTTCTGTTTGTTTCCTTAAATTACAATACTGGAAGAGTACGAGGAGACGGTCACAACATTCACTCCTGTACAAAGAGAGACGAGCTGTACAAACATTTCAGAGTAAGAACACACTTATGAGAACACCTGTCTGTATGAATTGTAGGCAATCAAAGAGTAAAGGGCCAATGAGTAAATCTCTCCTGCTGTTGCTGGAAATTTCCGGGGTGTTTTGACTAAGTTTGCTCTGGCCCTGTCATTTGAGCCTTTTATAACCCAATATTTTGCCGTGACGAACCCGTGACGATAATTTTCGATACGACTCAAATTGTTTTCAGGGAGGAGGAAGTGAGAATTCACCGTGGGCGTGGTGGTGTTGTGCACAATATAGACGAGATGACACAACCCGTTTTTAAAAATACAGTAATACAGGCAGGGGAACCAAAAAAACTGCTGACTAGGAAGTGACACTGCTCTACATCAACTTCCCATAGTGCATGTGACAGGCTTATTAAAAAATACAGCAATGGCGAGCCGTGTGAAATATTACAGTGAAACGGAACAGCAGAAAATATTAAAATATGCCACTGCAACGCAGGGACATTCTACTCACGTTTCAGCACTGTAACTGTAAACTTGTCGAAAAGCATTGGTTGGTACTCGTCTTATGGGGAAAAAAAGATCAATAGACCGATATTGTTTTAACTGGCTGTTGTTAAGAAATGTTTTCAGAGGTGTTAAGCTATTCAACAAAGCCAACTTCCTACAAAATGTTAACACAGTAAGAACAGCAGTGCTTTTGGGTGTTACCAGGGGGGTTGGGTGTTTCCTTTTAAAGGACAACATTATGCGAAGTCTGTGAAACACTGCGTGGAACACACCAGGAGAATACACGGTATGAAAATGTGGTTCAGCGTTAGTTTGGCAACGTTTAATTTCCGTAAACAAGTGTTCTTCACACACACTATACGGCAGTCTGAACCTTGCCCTACAGGGAGCTGCAGGAACAAACGGATCCTTCCGCCATTACCAGGAAGAAAAGAAAAGAAAAGAAAAAAAAGAACGGGTTTGCCACTGCTGGTACCCAAGTTACACCAAGAACAAATTTAAAGGGGGGAAGTTAAAAAAAAACCCAAACCAACAGGCTCAAGATACGTCACACGCTGAGACACTAACAGAAATCCCCAGACACACCGTTCAAGTTCTCACTGAAGTTATACTTTCTTTTTTTTGGTGTAAGTTGGGACCATAGAAAAGGTGCCCCTTCATTTCTAAACAAAATAAAAGACTTAAGGCAGCCAGAGTTTTCCCTTTAGATTTTTTTACCATACCACCACATGCGCACACACACAAAAAAATGCTACAAAACCAAAAAAAAAAAATTGTGAATTTAAAAAAATAATTAACTTGGCAAAGATGGCATATTTTCGGTTGCCATTAAATAACAGTGAACTAACCCCACCAATGAAGAGGTGATAATGGCAGAGGTTATGGTGTAGGTACTACTGGAGAGGGATCGGGCATGCTGTGATACAGACTCACTGCCCTGCACCTACACATCCACAAGCAAAAGAATATGAAGTGTACGTATAATTCAATAAAAGGGTAGAAAAAAAATTATTGCTGAATTCACATTCTTTTTTTCTTCTTATGACATGACACAGATTTGGCGCTCATTCACAATGATCATCTCTGTCAACGCAACAGAACAAAGAAAAGTCATTTCAAATAGACGCACGCAAAAAGGGTGAACCTCTCCAGTTGCCCTCGCTCCGAACGCCCAGGTGCCAGCTCGCGTTCACGCTTATTCTGCATGTCATATTTTTAGCTTCATACGCGCCGTAGCTCAAGGTCGTGAAATGGCACGTTATCGAGACGGGCTGACCCGTATCAAAGTCAAATCGAAAGTACTTTGTCTCCTGAAATTGAATTACTGACATGCCGTGTCTTTAAAGAAGTGAAGGAATTGGGTTCGAGCATAAAATGGTCTTTTTCCACCCTGTAGATTTATCCAGACTTGTGTTTCTACAGGTTACGTGACAGGCAAGTAAAACTGTTCATATTGCACCTTCCTAACAACGCACATCATTTAACACCAAAAAGGTGACTTTAAACGGGGGGGGGGGATTTCTCAGGTTTGCTCTCCTCCAGCTGCAGAACATTAATAAAAATATGTTTTAAAAGCTGGTGTCTACAGGAGCTGTAATATTCCCAAAAATACATATTTGATACCAAAAAAAAAAAAAAGAAAAGAAAAAAAAATCACGTGAAAAAATGTCCGAAATCACACTGAAGGAACACGCACACACACACACACACACACACACACACACACACACAAATAAATAAAATATGGTACATTTGACAGCTAACTTCCAGTTATTTACAGTGTAAAGTATATTGCTGATTGTGGACACAGAGTGGGAGGAGAGGCTGAGTAGAGTGTGTCGATGGCGAAGCTTCCGTTCATTCTTGCACACGCCCGCTGTGCCGAAGAAAGGAGCTTCGGATGCCAAAGAGCAAAAAAAAAAAGAAAAAAAAAGGGGGATGAAAAAGAGGGGAGGTTCCCATGGTGATAGCTCCGCCTCCGCACCGAGATGGATATTCTTCAGTCCCCCCACCCCCCCCCCCCCCCCCCCCCCCCGTGTCTGTGTTCAGCAGACACACAGGCTTCTTCTCTTACGACCAAAGCCCCAAATAAACCGTATTTTTTTAAAAAAAGAAAAGAAAATAATCAGTTTAAAAAGGATGTCTGTTAAAAAGTAGAAATCCTTGCCTAAAACTGACCGTTACCTTCGACGTAAACATATATATTTATATTTATATATATGTATGTATTTATATATAGCTGTTTGGCGCCCTCCTTTTCCAGAGTCATTTCACAGCGTTAGCGTTAGCCGCCATAGTCAAACGGACGTCTTTGCAGCTCAGCGATGTCGACGCGCGCGCGGAAGCATCCCGGACAGCCTCCTGCGCGGTCTGCCGGACTCACAGTTAGCAGAGTACGAACACCGCCGGGAACCGCGATTATAGCCGCAGTTACAGAGAGGTCCACAGGGGGCGCTGTTGTTTCCCCCGGCAGAGAGGAAATATTGCACTGGTGTCCCGAGCTGTTGGAGCCGTCGCCTGGCCGCACTGCCACGTGTCCGGGGTGGGGTGGATCGACATCCCGAAACAGGTCCAGCCGCCCCCCCCCCCCCCACCACGGGGCTCGACCCTGCTGAGAGGGGCGGAGCGAGGTGTGGAGGAGGAGGAGGAGGAGGAGGATGACCCGAGAGGAGGAAGATGGCTGGCGTCCTCTCGCTGCGGCAGTAGAGGGACGATGCGTGGCGATGGACAGTGGAGGGGGTGGATGGGGGGGGTGTTTGTAAAAGCGCAGTTCGTCAGCAGCCCCCACCCCCGTCCCGCCCCCTCCTGGCTCGTTTTGGGAGTACAGGATCCGTTACTGATGCGCTGATCAGCTGCGCGGGTCTGGCTCAGTTCTGGTGAGTTCTGACTCAGTTCAGAAGGCAATTCAACACGAGTGGACTTATTGTAGACATGAACACCTTTCACAGTTCAGCACTTAAGGTTCTGCATGTGTGTGCGTGTGTGTGTGTGTATGTGTTAGTGTGAGAGTGTGTGTATGTGCATGTGTGTGCGCATATGAGCGCGCGTGCATACATGTGCGTGTGTGTGTGTGTGTGTGTGTTTTTTGGGGGGAAGCCCATTCCGTAATTCTTCTTAGAGTTCTATGGTCTGTGAAACCTAAAAAGCAGAAGAGAAATGGAACAGTGCTGTAAATAACGCTCCTGCATGACTAACCTTCAAAATGTGCACCACAGACCATTCTTCACAAGGCACTTCTGGTGTGCAAGCATCTCTTCTTTTTGAGTTAAAAAAAACCGTTCAAAATACACCACTGTCTCGCTTTTTGCCTCTTGGAAATGGCTACGACTTTGTGCTACTGATGTTGATAAAAATATGCATTTAAAGACTACTTCTATTCGTTGTCACGGTAGGTGGCGATACTCCTGGTGCCCTGCAGGGGGCGCCGGGGCGGGGCGTACCTGGTCAGGTGGCGGCTGGACTCGTGCACCTCCATCTCCGTGCTCTTGAACTCGTTCAGCTCCTTGCGTATGGCGGCCTGCGGGCGGGACAGCGGGGCGGGGGCGGTGAGATCAGAACGCAGCGAGAGTAGCGCCTGGTTTCGTGGTTACGGCGCGTGGCTAATTCACTGGCGCCGCCCCGCTCAGACGCGGCAGAGCATGGGCCGCGGTGTCGGAAAAACGCCCGGGGGGGGCGGGGCTCTGATGCGACACCGCCGCCGCGGTTTACGCAAGCGGCCGGTCACGCGATAGGGCCGGGGGAGAGGGGGGGGAGGTGGAGCGACACCATGCAGCCTGTCAAAAGGGTGCTGGCCCGCGCTCCTTCCCCCCAAAATGCATCATTTTTTAAATTAAAATTGTTATCATTATCATGATCAGCTCCCAAACACCTCATTGCAGTGTTCTCGATAATAAGCCCCCACCCCCACTCACGCCTCCCTCCCCCCCCCCACCCCAGCCTCGCTCGGGCCCCGCCCACCTTGTCGGCCGCCGTGAGCCGTGTCCAGGGCTTGTCGGCCCGCCGGTCGTAGTCCTGGGCGTCGGCCACCTCCACGTAGTCGCTGAAGCGGATCAGGATCTTGGCCTCCCTCAGCTCCTCCACCGTGGGCCTCTGGCTCAGCTGGAACGGACCGGTCGGTTAGTCCCCGCGCCACGGCTAGCGTTAGCACCCGCTAGCGTTAGCGCCGCCAACGGACGCCGAGACAACAACAGCCAACAGCCCCCCTCCTTCGAAATTTCAACAGCCGCCGCAACTGTTGGCCTGAAGAGTCGGGGGTAGTGTAGCCAGCCAGTACTCGACCTCGCTTTCCCCTTGGCTCTTAGAAACGAGCGCCAGAACGTGGCGAACGTGAACGCGATCCCCTCGTCTGTCGAGCGCCGCCTCTAACCGCCGACACTAAGACCCAATTAATCTGCCGGCGGTTTCCACGGCGCCCCTCGAACGGATCCCCGCGCGAGGCTGGACTCGGGCCCGCCCCTGACCGCGCGACAGACCTCCCCTCACAGGGCCTGAACTCCCAGAATTCACAGCGCGGACGCGTGTGAGCTCGCAGCTTACCGCCAACTACGCCGAACAGGCAAAGCCGCGAAAAACAAGCTGCAATCCAATCAGAACTGGAGGTGGAGGAGAGTCTGATTGGGTCAGATGGGTCTCTGCTTGGCTAATCCTATTCACCGTACATACAGCAGCCAATCAACGTTCACCGTACCTACCATCAGCCAATCACCATTCACTGTATACCTACCATCAGCCAATCAACATTCACTGTACCTACATGAGCCGATCCACAGCGCCACAACCAAAAACAAGACCAATATCCCTGTAAGTAGAACAACTTGCATACATCAATGATGACCTTGACACCCTTCATAATAAGAGTCCATATGGTGGTAGTGAAGCTCATAACTCGGTTAGGCCTTCATATTAAGAGTCCTGTAGGTTGGTCGAGGCAGGCATGGATTCGCTGGAGGCTGACCACCTGCGATCAGACGGCTTTGACATCTGCGATTTTTCTTTATGGACGACCTCATAAGAAAGCGTGTCAAATTTTGTTTACGTAAGCGGCGTTTCTGGGGGAATAAATCTCCTGCCGGCCGGGTGTATATTTCTCCCAGGGATTGAGCGAGGGGTGGGGGGGGGGTGGGGGGGGGGGTGCAGTGCATCTGGAGTACGCTGCCAGCGCTCATAAACCTGGAGAGAGCGATCGGCCTCCCTGATGGCCTCGTTTCTGGGGGCAGGCCCTGGGTTGTGTAACTGACGATGTCATAACGGCAGTCTGCCGATGCTCTGGGCCCTTACTGCCAGAGCACGGACCACATGACTCGCGTTTCCATGGCAACAGCATTCGCTCCCGGACACATACACGCACCCCCACAGTGACAGTCATGAGGCATGTACACACGCATGTACACACACAACAGTCACGCAGCATGTACGCACAATATCTCACTA
>NC_049204.1:64444857-64494857 GCF_013347855.1 Anguilla anguilla
AAAGAAGGAGGAGCAGGAGAGAGAGAGAGAGAGAGAGAGAGGGGAGCAGGAGAGAGAGAGAGAGAGGAGCAGGGGAGAGAGGGAGTGAGGGGGAGAGAGAGGGAGAGAGAGAGAGGGGAGCAGGAGAGAGAGAGAGAGAAAGAGAGGGAGAGGGCGAGGGCGAGCGGGTGCTCACCGCGTGAGCTTGGTGCCGATCTGTTGCCGTGACTCCAGCCGCTCCTGGTCGGTCTGCATGGGGATGATGTTCTTCTCCTCCAGCTCGCGCTGGCTGGGCCGGTTGCTCAGCTTGATGGCCAGAGAGTCCTTCCTCAGCACCTTGAGCGCCAGCGTGCCTGCGGGACCCAACGCATCGCCACAGCGTTAAAACCGTTAAAAACGTTAAAACCGTTAAAAACGTTAAAACCGTTAAAAACGTTAAAACCGTTAAAAACGTTAAAACCGTTAAAAACGTTAAAACCGTTAAAAACGCTAAAACCGTTAGCCTGGGGAGCAAACGTTCCTAACGCAGGGGACAGGGGACCGGGCCAAGGCAGGGACCGAGGCGTGAGACAGGATTAATCCCTCTGCTGAGAGAAGGGGTGTCACACGGGGGCGGGGGGAGGGTGGGGGGAGGGCAGGGGGGGCTTGAGCACCTAAATCCAGAACAATCAGCGGACGTGGGGCGACAACGGCTTCAACAGAGACAGACCGCGGTGCTCAGGAGAACGGCACCATGGGATATCACACGTCCGTCAAAACTACCGCAGGGTAAACCCCCACCCCCCCCCGTCTCTTCGTCAGAGATGACCGCCACCCCCCCCGGGGGAAAGACGTGACTGTGTGCACTCTCCACCTCTAAGTGAAGGCCCATGCTCACTAATGATCATGGACGAGGACGATAATAATAATAATAATAATAAGGGTGAAATATTTACAGAGCATCTTTCACACAGAGACAGGAGCGCGTTTCGCCACGAAGCCCCGCCCAAGCACTCACTGGTGAACAGCGTGTCGTCGTCGTCCTCTTCGTCGTCCTCGTCGTCGTCTTCCTCCTCCTCGTCCTCCTCGTCCTTGTACATGCTGGGCAGGTCCTCGTAGTCCGCCTCGTCGGGCATGTTCTCCTTGTCGTCGTCGCACTCGATGACCACGGTGGGGACGGCGTGCAGCACCGAGCTGGGGGGGCGGTGGGGGGGCGCGAGGGGGGGGGAGAGGGAGAGAGATGAACTTCCACTTGAAGTGCGTGTGGCACACAGAAGACTTGGAAATAATCGGGCCGCAGTTCATTCTAATCGCCGCTGACAACGTGCCATGTTCCCACAGCCGGCTCGCAGCGAATCGTGACACGGCGCGCGCACGCGCTCAGTAGGACTCGGGCTACGGAGAGAACGACCGATCGCAGCGCCGGGGCGAGCGAGGGTACGGTCACACGGGCCCGGGCCGTCCGCTTGTTTCTCGGGCTGGATGTCCCGCCCCAGCTCAGGAACAGATCGGTGGGGCTCGGGTACCCCCAGGGCTCAAACTGCACCCCAATGACCTGCAGCTCTGAGCTGGAGATACACGCAGGGCCCACTGACAAATCTATCCCAAATAAGTCTATGTGTGATAAAGAAGAAAATAGGTTCAGTAACTGCTAAAAACTTTGCCTAAACACACACACACACACAGACACACACACACATATATAAATGTATACATATTATTCTTTATTTTTGTTTTAAGCATTTGAATTTTTTCAGAAGTTTACAGGAGCCGTTTAAGTGCTCACTAATGAGGCTCACTTCACTGCCTTACAGTGCCTGAGATTTAACACCTCGGTGCAGAAGCTGACTGCGCAGCTCATTAAACTGCAGGAGCCCCGGCTCTCAACAGCACCAGCAGGGGGCGCCGTCTCCACCTGTGAGACAGACAGACAGACAGACGGACGGGTGTGATGTGTGCAGCCGGATATGAGCTGTCTCCGGTTCCCGCGGAAGGCTGCGTTATCAGAACCGCTAACTGGGGGCAACATAGCTCAGGAGGTAAGACCGATTGTCTGGCAGTCGGAGGGTTGCCGGTTCAAACCCCGCCCTGGGCGTGTCGAACTGTCCTTGAGCAAGACACCTAACCCCTAACCCCTAACTGCTCTGGCGAATGAGAGGCATCAATTGTAAAGCGCTTTGGATAAAAGCGCTATATAAATGCAGTCCATTTACCATTTAACTGGAGACTGCAGTTACTGCGCGGACGGGGGGGGGGACTCAGAGAGCCCCCTACTGGGGGAGGGCAGATCAAACGACACAGTTCAGACTCGGGGGACAGAGTCCATCCAACTGGCAAAACGGTGGAACTTAAATCACCGTCTCCCAGGACCGGCTGCCTTTGAAGGCGCTGCTGCTGTGAGTTAATTAAACAGGGCGGGGCACGGCGTGAGTGTGAAATCCCCCGCGCGCAGTCCTCCCTCCGGCCGATCTTTCTCCTGTCTGACCCCGCCCCTGTCCTGACTCTCAATGCCCAATCATTTCCACAGGAGCTGGTGACCTCTGCAGGCGTGGCCAGTCTGATGACGGACAGGGGGGAGGAAGTGAAGGACTAGGGGGAAGGAAGTGGGACGTCCTCTGGCTGGCCCATTTATATTAAATAAGTCTAAAGGTGAACTTTCATTTGTATTGTAAAAAACAAATCACCAATCAGAGAGGACACTGAGTGGGATTTCATCACAGTAGGGGGAAAAAAAGTATTTTGGCTACGGAAGGAACCGGAACTGGAGGTGTGTCACAAACAAGAGTTCGCCGGGCCGCAAATTTGGGCCATAAATGTTCAGAACACCCCCCGTGTGGGATTAGGAGGGGCCCGAAGACTCGTGCAAGAAAACAGCCGGCCCTCAATCCCGAACCAATCAGGGGCTATCGATCAGCGACCGCGAGGGAGCCGGCACCCGCGTTAGTGATCCCGCGCTTGTGATGTCGACAGATCGATACCCGCACTCCGGACTAAACGCTTTTCCCGGATTTGAGCCGGGCAAAAAAAAACTTCATCAGAGGAAGGTGAGGGGGAAAAAGGCTATAAAAGGAAAAGGCTTTACTGGCACACCGCTTTGAGCCAAAATGGAGGAGCACGGTTTGGAGGAGGTAAAAACAAACAAAAGTGTTTTTGTGCCAAACGGAGCTGTTGACATGACTTATAATCAGACCTCCTTTGAAATAAGTCATCGATGCTGCACCAAAGCGTGTGAAACTCAGTCAACAATCAAAAAGGGCGGATTCTTTAAGCTGAAGTCAGACCCTGATCTGGTCCAACTTTGGGATAAAACAAGCGATTGCTGAACAGTAAAAAAATCACCCACACTAACGCAGAATGCTTAATGTGCTAAATTCACACAATGATTTTAAATAAACCAGAGGACAATTATAGCATCAAATACTGACCCACTTCCAGAAATTGGCCTGTATGAGCAGCTAAAAATACAACACGTAGAAAAAAGTAAGTACCCTCGGGGAAGGCCGTACGCGGTTTGCAGACCGCAGGCGAACGAGCAGACGAGCAGACCAGATTATCAGCTGGGCGCAATCGACGCCAAAGATTGTGCCCGTTACATAAAGATGCTCCACTCCAACGGACGGAGCTCTCTGCGGCCGCAGCGGCGGAATGCTCGCCGCCTGCACGCGTTTCCACGGCAACAGAAACCTTCACCCGAACGATTTCTGCCGCCGCTTTCGTCTCCGAGCTTTCGCCTACCGTAGCCTGGCGGGGCGGAGTCGGACAGAGCCGTGCTTTCTCCCCACAGTTGCCAGCACCCCCTCCTCCCCCCACCCCCCCACACGCTGCGCTCTGATTGGCCCCCGGGGGGGTGGTGGGGGAGTTTGATGAGAGCGCTAGTGCTCTCTTACGCTCGCCTCTCGATGCGCCGTCTACAGCAGGTGGAGAGGACAGACTGAGAGCAGCCCGCTGAGAGAGGGACACCTGCTGTGACTCTCTCACACACACACACACACACACACACACACACACACACACACACACACACACACAGACACACACACACACACACACCTTCCCACACACACACTCCCGCACGCACATGCTCTCATGCACACACTCAAGCACACATGCGTGCTCGTTCACATACACACACACACACACACACTGGTGGCACGTTCTGATTCTAAGAGGTTAAAGAGGAACAGTGTAGAAGTTCAGCATAAAAGGTCCATGAACTGCAGAAGACACAAACAAGCACAGAAACAGCAAAGAAAAAAAAAAAAAAAGAGCGAGAGAGATAGGTACAGACAGACACACAGACACAGGCACACACACAGAGAGACACACACACACACACACCTCTCCAGCCTCTGCATGGTCAGTGCCAGCGTCTTGTTGAGCTCCTCGATGACGCGGCTGGGCGGGTGAATAGGCATGGGCAGGCTGCCGTACTGCAGCTGGTGCGGGTGCCCGTGCGAGGGCAGCAGGCTCCCGTGCAGGGGGCCCAGGGGCTGCGGGGAGCACTTCTGGGAGAAGGAGGCGAGGGAGGACTCCAGGCCCCCCGGAGGCACACAGATCATCACCTTTTTGGGAGGTAGAGGAGGGGACAGCTTCCCCGGCATGCAGGCCAGTTTGATGGGCTGTCCTGAGTCTGAGGAGACAGGCAAACACAGTCAGTCTACAAGTACAGTCAGTGCTGCTCAAATGGGGTCTACAAACACAGTCAGTCAGTGCTGCTCAAAGGGGGTCTACAAACACAGTCAGTCAGTGCTGCTCAAAGGGGGTCTACAAACACAGTCAGTCAGTGCTGCTCAAAGGGGGGTCTACAAGTACAGTCAGTCAGTGCTGCTCAAAGGTGGTCTACAAACACAGTCAGTCAGTGCTGCTCAAAGGGGGGTCTACAAGTACAGTCAGTGCTGCTCAAAGGGGGGTCTACAAGTACAGTCAGTGCTGCTCAAAGGGGGTCTACAAACACAGTCAGTCAGTGCTGCTCAAAGGGGGGTCTACAAGTACAGTCAGTCAGTGCTGCTGAAGGGGGTCTACAAGTACAGTCAGTCAGTGCTGCTCAAAGGTGGTCTACAGACACAGTCAGTCAGTGCTGCTGAAGGGGGTCCACAAGCACAGTCAGTCAGTGCTGCTCAAAGGTGGTCTACAGACACAGTCAGTCAGTGCTGCTCAAAGAGGGGACACAAGCACTATGACATACACCACTCAATCAGGTGTGACCATCCTGAAGCAGAACGAATGGGTTGTAGGGGGACAGGGGGAGAGGGGGCGGGGGGGAACGGGGCCAGCTCACCTGTGATGTGATTGGGGATCCGGGAGAAGGGTTTTGGGGGCAGCGCGGGGGGCTGCTTGTGGAAGGGGGCCTGCTTGGTGGGCGTGTCCTGGCCGTCTCCGGGGAACGCCGTGGGTTTTTTGGGAGGCAGGACCAAGGAGGGCTTCATGGAGTGGTCCTGCGAACAGACCCCGGCCTCCACGGAGCTCTGGAACTCCACGGTCGCTGCGGAGACCAGAAGGCGGGGACACAGAGGCCAGGTCAGAGGTCAGAGGTCAGAGGTCAGGCCCGGTCCCGCTGACGTGGCGAGGGGGACAGTTGGACCGCGGGACGCTTATTTGGCCCCAGAACTCCGCAGATGGGATGGTGTGAGCACACACACAGGGAGCAGAGCGCAGACGAATGATTTCACCCACTCACTGCTAGAGTCTGTTACAGGCCACTGCGCGCACACACACACACACACACACACAGGCACAGCACATGCACACACACATACACACACAAACAGCACACGCACATAAACACACACACACACACACACACTATTCCTCTATACCTTCAGACAAACCCTATTGTTCACACTCACTTGCAATCGAATCAATTTCAATTTCTTCAGCTCAGGAAGTGAACGGCAAAATCCCCTTCCTGTTTAATGTGGATTTTTCCAACGAGTAAATAGAATTCTGATTCCTTTCATGAGCCGACTGAACCAAAATGTAATGGATCCCCAAGCTTGCAGCCACACACACTCATCTAAACCAGGGCTGCCCAAACCCTGTCCCTGTAACTCTACCACCCTGTAGGTTTTCACTCCAGCCCTGACACAGCACACCTCATTCACCAGCTAGAGACCTACCGTCCTGTAAAATACCCACATGGCTAATGGCTAATATGCTAAACAAAAGCTGTGCTAGTCGCCCCAGAAAAGGCACTAGCTCAACAAACAATCATAAATAATAACAGAGAAGATAATTAGTTTAATCAGGCTGCTAATTATCAGCGGAACGACAGACTGTACGCATCTGCTCTGGTACAAAAGAAAAACCCACTCAGGGCACTGAAGCTAATCATAGAAGCATTACCTCATTCTTCATAACAACAGTAAAATAAAACAGAAACACTGCCCCCCCGCCCCCCCCCCCCCCCGCGTACGAAGCCTGTCCTACGAGGAGCTAAAGCACATGAGTTTAACCCACCCGGGTCAAGCCTGTATTAATATGCGATTCGACATACCGCTTCTCACTGTTCGAAATGACAGTGATTTACAGTACGTAGCTTTCATAAACAATGCCAGCCAGCTGTTCGCGTTTACACAGAAGGCCAGGTCCACCGTCCCCCCCCCCCCCCCCCCCCGCGCCTAATTAATATTTTTCACATAAAACATAATGAAGCTGCCCTGAGAACATTCTGACGTTGCGCTAACGCGCTACGCTAATTAGCCTCGGCCGTGTGGTGCGCCCAGAGGCGATGCTCCGGACCTTTCCGAAGGAGAACAAGAAAGCCGACGCCCCCCAGCACCCGCCGGGGGTGGGGGGGGGGGGACCGGCTCGGCTGAGCGAGCGCGGCGTCACCTCTCAGCGCACGCCTCGCTCGCCGCACCCGACGCACCAATCAGAGTCGTCCCAGGACGATCACGCCGTCAGATCCCGCAAAACTTTTACCCCCCCCCCCCCAACGACAGCCGGTTTGTATTGTGGTGTAAGGTGTCCAGCTTCCTCAACAAGATTTAGATTTTTCTACCCAAGAAGCAACACCACACAATAAGACATGGCATTAGAGGATAGGGGGGATAAGAAAATAAAAAAGGGGGATTTCACAAAAACAACCAGCTACGAATGGCAATGTCCAAACGTACACAGACAGACATACATAGACCCCTAGGGAATGATTCCGCTCCCATATTCATTTAGTGAGAGCTGGCAGTACTCCTCCTCCTCAGACTGTCATGGGGCGGAAAAGAGGGCCCGTTCTGAGGCGGGACGTCCCGGGTGCAGGGGGGAGGGGAGGGGCGGGGGGCAGACTTACCTGTCCCGGTCCCCGTCCCGTCCGTGAGCTGTGGGCCGGGCGGCGGGAGGAGGACCCGATAGGCTCGCTCCGCATCCTCGCACTCTAGAGTGCCGGAGGGGGACGCCGGCGCCCGCCCGTTTTCTAACTTCCCGTCTTCTTTTGTTACCGGGACCGTCCCGTCTGACGTAACAGAGAAAGAAGAGATGTCACAAAACCCCCGGCGGCGCCTTCGCCAGCGTCCCCCCCCGTCCCCCCGTCCCCCCCCCCGGCTGTGAGAAGCTCCGGCGGGTAAGGGGGAGGCAGCCAGAAGCTTCTCACAGCACACCGTAACCATGGCAGCATTCCACACCCATCGAGACCCACCTGCTCCGCCCACTTTTGGTTTTTTATTTTATTTTTTATTTTTTGCAATACTGTCTATATGCAGACGTGGGCAATACTGGGACTGAAAATAATCCATGGGACTATGCACTTCAACCAGGTCTGTATTTGGAGCTGTGAGTTTTTAAAAAACAATATTAATAAAAATAAAAACTTTAGTGGTGTCCAGTTCCAACCTGCTCCAACCCCAGCAGCTCAGCGTCTGCCACTGAGCCACACCACGGCGTACAGCAGCGTCTCCATGCCGATACGCCACTCAGAGGAAGCGCTGCTCGCCCTCCGTTTCCTCTGGCTAAATAAAGCCCCGCCTCTCACCTGCACCTGCTGTGACGTGTGGAGTGCAGGCGCCCGGAACGTCCCGGGGCGGGGCCTCGCCCAGCAGGGGGCGGTGTGTCAGCCTCGCAGTGTTAAAGCGTGCCCCCCCCCCCCCCTGCTAACGCTGTCCTAAAATCTGATCAGATGTCTCCTGCATATTCAATGCCTCTGCTGACCAACTGCCAACCACACACACGCGCACACACAAAAAACCAGCGCAATAAATGGCTAATTATGTGGTGATCTTCCACAATGCTGACCTTTGACCTGCCTATTTGACAGAAGGGGCACACGGACGGTGGTATTCACATCATTCTATTTTTTTTTTTACTTTGCTTCAATTTAGAGCTGAATTACATTAACTAGCATTCCCTCCACTGAACACAAATATCACAGACTGGAGAGAGAGAGAGAGAGAGAGAGAGAGGGGAGAGGAGAGACAGAGAGAGAATGGCAAAGAGAGAAAGAGGTAGAGAGAAAAAAAGAGAAAGCTCCCCAAAAAATCCGGAGAGTTTGCTGAAATGTGAATTCTACAGTACTTCCTCTATGTTGGTAGTTAAGCATTCAAACTGCCAATTGCATTGCATTTTATTTTTAAGTGCACTTTCTAAGTCTCTGGGTTATACTTAAAATGTAGGCATTATAATAAAAAAAAAACTTGGCAAAGTCTGATCTTCCAGGGAGTTATTTTTGTCCTGTGGTAAAATGGCAATCTATTCTGCGCCACTTATCTCCTAGCTCGGTACTAAGGGAATGGGAGACAGCAAATGAATTTGAGAGAGAACTATGGAGTGGTTTGGTAGAGAGAGAGAGAAAAAAAAAAAGCAATCAGAGCATTAGGCGAGAGACTCTCTCTAACACAGGCGGGCTGACCTGGAACTTCAACAGCCTAATTTCCTCTGCCAAATAAAACGGAGGATTAAAACCACGCAGGAACTCTTAATGACCAAGAAGCCCGAATTCGTTAAGGCGGCCGTCGTCAAGGCAGCCGTCGTCAAGGCAAAGCGGCCTCCAGCTTTAAGCGGCCAGTGGCTGCTGAGGCAGGAAGATCCTGTGGCTCTCCTCCCGAGACCGTGAACATACAGAAACCGAGCAGGGTCACGGCTGAACCTTATGCACCCTTTCCAAATATGGTCCTTCAGGAAACAGGAAACAGGAAGTCTGTGACATCATCAGCCACTCATGGCTAATGGCTCTGCTCTGGTCTCATCCGGACCCATTTTGTAAAAGTGGTGCTCCATGCAGGCTTTCAACTGAAGAACTTATCCCACCCACAGACCCCCCTGCCCCCTGCCCCCCCCCCCCCCCATACACACACACACACACCCCTGAAACATTAAATATTACGCTAACACCAGTGCTTGTCCAATTAGAGGGAGTGAGATGCTGCTCGTTTCCCAGGAATGACTGAAAAGCAGGACGGCCTCGTGCCTTCTGAACAGGACGTCCACCTACGGTACAGACCGGAGGATGACTACGGTACAGACCGGAGGATGACTACGGTACAGACCGGAGGATGACTACGGTACAGACCGCAGGATGACTACGGTACAGACCGGAGGATGACTACGGTACAGACCGCAGGATGACTGCGGTACAGACTGCAGGATGACTACGGTACAGACCGCAGGATGACTGCGGTACAGACCGCAGGATGACTACGGTACAGACCGCAGGATGACTACGGTACAGACCCCAGGATGACCACGGTACAGACCGCAGGATGACTACGGTACAGACCGCAGGATGACTACGGTGCAGACCGCAGGATGGCTACGGTACAGACAGCAGGATGACTACGGTACAGACCGCAGGATGACTACGGTGCAGACCGCAGGATGGCTACGGTACAGACCGCAGGATGACTACGGTACAGACCGCAGGGTGACTACGGTACAGACCGCAGGGTGACTACGGTACAGACCGCAGGATGACTACGGTACAGACCGGAGGATGACTACGGTGCGATAAACACACACCACACCACCGAAACACACAGCAGAGACCAGACTGCCTACGCTCGTGGAGGTAACTTTGTATACCGAATGTGGTCTGTGGTCTGTATGTAGATCTAAAGCAGGTACCCAAATGTAACTTTTTATAAAATGGGGGGATATCAGCAGTTAAGCACAGATGGTGATAATGGAGGAGTGGCTTAGCTGGCATCTGAGTGTCTGAACAGCCGAACCCAGACCAAGGGCAAAAACCAAAAACCCAGAAGATTGAGTAACCACCTCTCACGTCCACACCACGCAGTGGGCAGGATGTGCGCCTCAGCCCAAAAATCAGGGGTGATTCAAGGCCAGTTCCCCCCCCCCCCCCCCCGGGCGAGCGAGCGAGCGAGCGAACGCTCTGGGAGCTCTCTCTCTCTCTTACCTTTCTCGAAGATCTCCTTCAGCACGCCCCTCTTGATCAGCTCCTCCCGGCTCTGCCTCATGGAGATCTTCCGCTCCAGCGCTGCGGAGGAAGGAAGACCAGCAGGGGAGCCCGGTTACCATGACGACCCAGCATCGCCGGCGGCCTTGCCGCGAACGCGACACACACATGCCCCCCCCCCCTTGCCCCCCCCTAGATGATGCCACTGATGGTCCCATTCCTTTTTTCTCTCCCGATAGCCTCGCTGAGCGAGGGGGGGGCTAAGATTGAAGCCCGCCGCTGCTAAGGCTGCTGGGAACGCGCGCGGCGGACGCTCTCGGCTGGCCTAGCGCCCCACGCGGGAACTCCCGCGTTTTTAAAACTGGCCAAACGTGCCGCTGTGACCCCCAGAGGCTTCTGGGAAAACCCTGGCCCTACATCACATCAAATTACAATACATTTCATTATGTTACATTATGTTACATTATATTACAGGCACTTAGCTGCACTCTTTTCCAGAGCGACTCACACAACTTTTTACACAGCATTTACACTGTATCAGTTTATACAGCTGGATGTATACTGAGGAAATGCAATGTTAAGTACCTTGCTCAAGGGTACAACGGCAGTGTCCTACCTGGGAATCGAACCCTTGGCACCCTAAACACTATGACCAAGCACTTACAAAAAAAAAAAAAAACACGTAAGAACATGAGGCACAGTTTCTTCCCACTCATCAATACACCTGGGGCACAGCTGGGGAACGGCATCCAAACAGCACAAGTCCGAAAATTCTGTGGCACACAAGACTGAATGGTGATGTTGTAGTGTACCCTCGACACTCCCCAAGAGTGCTATAAAACCCCCTCACCGTCGTGCTGAGGCTCACTGCGAGGGTATCAGCAATCACTCACCCGTCCAGGCAGGAAAACTTATAACATCTATGAATTATCTAACTTTCTGCTGCAGTCTGTCGGCTTTCCTTCTCCAATGCTGACGAGAGAGAGAGATTACGACTACCAGGCGGGACCTCAAAATTAATTCACTGATCGACAACAAGCGCTCAAGCGACTCAACGGCGCGATCGATCGGACCAAATCTCAGAAACGATCTTAACCGATCTCCCTTCCCCGCTTCCTTTAGCGTCATCACCGGAGCGCACGCGCCGCGAGTCACAGGCCACCGGCATCATAAATCCCCAGCCACGGTTCAGCCAGGGTTCCAGTCATCCGATAGGCTGGTCCCATATCCCCGCCCAGTTATGCTAATGTCCATACTGCACAAACACAAACACAAACACATTACATTACATTATAGGCATTTAGCAGACGCTCTTATCCAGAGCGACTTACACAACTTTTTACATAGCACTTTTACATTGTATCCATTTATACAGCTGGATATATACTGAAGCAATGCAGGTTAAGTACCTTGCTCAAGGGTACAACGGCAGTGTCCTTACCCGGGATTCGAACCTGCGACCTTTCAGTTACAAGCGCAGTTCCTTACCCACTGTGCCACTCCTCCGTGCCAAACACTCACACTCACACTCACACTCACACTCACACTCACACTCACACACAAATACACACACACACACACACACACACACACACGATCAGTGCTCGGAGGACACCGGTCGTCCCCTCCAAACGCATTCGCGTGGAGTCCTGTGCGTAGGCACCGGCGGAGGGAGTTGAATCGCCTCATTCAGGCGCCGCGTATCGATCCCGCGTGTGCGCTCTCCACCCCCCCGCCCCCTCCACCCCCCCGCCCCCCTCCACCCCCCCGCCCCCCGTCCCCCGACACTCAGCCGAGCTGCCACTGAAGAGGCAATTCATTCGACTGACTAGACCACCAGTGGGAGGCGCGGGGGGGGGGGGGGGTGTTATATGAAACCATCAATAAGAAATCACAGCCTCCGCAGCCGCGCCGCCATCTCCGCGCCGTGCTGTTATTTTTACCCACGCTGCAGTGCGCCGAACGCTCCACCCATCGGACGCCACGGCGTCGAGTACCTGTTCCACACCCGCCCTGTCGACGGAGCCAATTGGAAATAAGTCTGAAAGGAGCAATCGGAGCCCCTGTTCTAGACTCCATGGCAACGCTACTTTGTTGGCGGTTTTGAACGGGCGCACGGGCGCGCTGGCGCAAACCCCTTACCGCCATCTTCCCGCCATCTCTTCTCCCCTAAACCCCGCTGCGTCTGAAACTCCCCAGGCCCGTTACTCACGTTTATAAATGCTCGCCTTCGGTAAACGTGTGAACCGCAAACGACAAGGGCGAACACAAATCCCTCTACAACAGTTCAACTGCCGACTTTTGGACAAATTCTCAGTGGATTATTTTATTTACAGGGAGAACTGGGCGGGTCAGGAGCCTAAATGGGCCCTGCTTTTACCACCCCTGCAGGTTCTCCAATGTGGCCTCCCTCTCAAAAAAACACAACACTCATTTCAGAGACCTCGGGCAACGCTTTCATTCAGCAGTTCCAACTTTTGAGGCCGATTTAAAAAAATAAAGAAAATCTGGTCTTGCTTTCTCAACAGCTGCAAAGCAAGCACAGTTGGGAGGTATTCTTGTGCACCGAATTCATTAATTTTTTTTATTTGACAGAGTGAACAAGAAATGTTTTGACCTCCATTTGCATATCTGAGTGTGCATGTGTTTGAGTGTGTGTGTGTGTGTGTGTGTGTGTAGACTCCAAAACAATCGTCATTTTTCAGCAGACAAACGTGTTTTAGCGTCTACGCCTCCCTGCCATTTTTACTGTAAGCACTTAACGGCCTGTTCCAGTCTAAAACAAAACAAATATTCAAATCACGATCATTTCTACGAAATCCAGGGAAGCGGCGTTGTTACTCTACCAGGAATCAAGGCGCCTGTCCTGAACTGCCAGGGTACCCAAAGCTCGGTGTCCAACTGAGAGAACGCAAAACACGTACACTGGCCCCAGATGGGTAAAAAAAAATAATGAAGTAACAGAACTTCATTTTCACCATCTTATCAAAATGGAAGAAGTAGAAGAAGCTGGATGGCGTAGGAGGGCCAGAGGAACACGGCTCGTAGAGAGAGAGACGAGCAGAGGAGGCAGGCTGGTCATCCGGGCCTCGGTGCGTTAGAAACTGCCCCTGCATTATTAACCTCTGTATGGGGCCCGTGTGCACTGATGCACTCATTTATGGGGTAAACGCATTTTCTCCCAAAAAGAGTCTCCACGTTGACACAAAAGCACTCCTGATGGAGGGCACCAGACCGTGACATCAGATGACATTTTGCAAAAAAAGCAGCGATTGTTTTCTCTTTTGTTAAAGCGATTTGGGTGCCTAAATTGCAGATTACAGTGAGTGCCTTGGGTTTTGGGTTTGGGCACTTTTGCTGATTGTACTGTTGTTGCGCACCACTTCTGTTTTTCCACACCCCTGCAGTCTCAAAGAGACTGACTGACCACCGATTTAGCAAAGACACAAACACCACGGACAGCCACTCAACCACTGATAAATACAAGCACACTGCATGAGCTAACCTGAATCTAGACCAATGAACACAGCACAGCCTAGCACAGCCCAGCACAGCCCAGCACAGCCCAGCTCAGCCCAGCACAGCCTAGCACAGCCCAGCACAGCCCAGCACAGCCCAGCTCAGCCCAGCTCAGCACAGTCCAGCACAGCCCAGCACAGACTAGCACAGCCCAGCACAGCCCAGCTCAGCACAGTCCAGCACAGCCCAGCTCAGCCCAGCCCAGCCCACCTGCCCTCTCCACACAGCTGGTTCTGGACGGTGGGCCAGGTTACAGATTCCTGATGACAGCTTCTCCACCGCAGGAGGAGAGCGGGGGGGCTGGGGGGGGGGGGTGGCAGGCCAGAACATTAATCTGTTTGACTGCTGCCACAGCTGCGCTGGCTCCATGGCAACGAAATGGCTCCACGAGTCCCCAAGCTACTATTAACGGTACCGCCGTAGCCGTAACAACCCCCCCCCCCCCCCCCGCCCCGCCCCGCCCCCCCACGACAGCCCTCCAGTGAACCAAAGCCATTTCTGGGGGGGGCTGTCGGTGGCACCAGACTGTAGCTACCTTCACAAGCCCATAGAATCTCCACTGTACCTCCCCCGACTTTATACATTCAAGAAAGTAATGTAACCAACACTGACCGGACACACACATTTATGGGCCCCCTTCCTCTCTGATCTCCCCCCATCTGAAGTCCATAATTTCTCTTTACGGTCGGGTGAAAGAGATAAAATTACATTTTCATTCACTTGTTCCTCAACATCCAATCCTTTATCTGGCAACTAGGAAGAAAACACACACATGCAAGCACACTCGCGCACACGCGCGCGCGCGCGCACGCACGTACAACGTACACACACACACACACTTGTAGCTAAGCAGTCCCAAGTACAACAGTGCAGCCACACACACACACACACACACACATTTTCAGCTCTTGCAACTCCAGCCATTGCGTTACAGCCAGCAGAGAACACCTCCAACACGGATTATGTTACAATCTCATGAATAAAAGGTACCGCTAGCTGCTAGCAGCTTTAAAGCAACATACGATGTCCAGGGACAAGAGCACGGTCTGCCTTATGATACAGCAAATGCTAACACTGGTAGAGAAGCAAATCACCTTATTCCTAAGGGAGAATAATTCCACAGCACAGCCCAGCCAGACATTTTAATCCCCACGAGCAGATTTAAAAGGCTGCATCAAATAAATATGAAATATTGCTTCTCCGATATGCAATTTGCACAGGACGAAAAGCAGCCTCCAGTGACCGGTAGGTGCCTAAAAATTATTTCTCCCCTTGTTTTTCTGCCGAGTTTGGAGTCATCGATCGCGTCTCGGGCTTCCACGGTGCGGCTATCATTCAGGCTAGGGGCTCCGTAGCTGGGTGTGTCTGTGCTCGATTGCTCTGGCCTGCGAGCCAGAGGATGCTACGTTGTATGAGACCAAACTGGACTCTGTAGTCCTCCTCTGTATTTGGCCTCACCAGGAATACATAGCCTACATTCAGGACATAGCTAACAATACACAATACAGGACAACAAAATGACAGCAACGTACATGGACAAAATTTCGCATCTGACGATTAACTTTAAGAGTAGCAGCTCAGCAGCGTGAGCAATTTGGAAAATAAATAAGTCAATTAATTTTTAAAAAAAAAGGCGGAAGAGGGGGACATATCAAACACAAGGTCGTGAATATCAAACACAAGGTCGTGAAATAAAGATGGCTGTGGTGTTAATTCCCAGCCATGGCACGTGCACCAGGCCTTGTAGAGATACGGGCAGAGATGGGAACCCAGGGCAGGCATTATCCTCGCTCTGACTTTAAAGCAACGTGACGATCTTTCCCATCAGCCCTCAGGCGCCGTCTTCAAGAGGCGCACTTCTCAGCAGGGGGGGGGGGGGGGGGGGGGATTAAACGCGTTCCCTCCCCACATCCTCACCCTGCCAGCTCACATCGCCTTCAAAAGCCCAGTTTATACCCGCTGCACTCAGGTCAGGGGTGCTTTGTAAAGCTGCAAGTTAACACACCTCTAAAATAAATTATAAGTATTTATGTAAAAAAAAAACTGAAACAAGTCAACAGAAAGCCAAATGAAAATCCAGCCATTCTTTAATATTTTTTAATAATCGCCTTAAGCCAATATTTTTTACCAGGGGTGAGTGATCAGTACCTCCCGTGTCCACAGCTGAACTCAGATCAGAGGCCGAGTAAGAGCTATGGAATGTGGAGTGCATTCTGAAGGTAACAGTAGCTGCACACACAGGAGCGTGTCAAATCCCCGTTGTAGTCTTACCCTCTGAACTACGACCTCTGACCCACAGAACCCTGTGTTAGACAGCACTGGCCACAAGGCCCTGCCCTGCTGAAGACCCAGGTCCAGCAAAGCCAAAAGTGAACGGGGTGAGCCCTGCCAGGGGTTGAGTTACAAGAATCAGTCAATCACACATTTACGGGCGGGCGGACATTTTGTGATTTTCCCACGGGTTAGGGTGTCGCGAGCTTGGACGCCCTCTCACTCTTAACAAGGTTCAGACCGTGACGACCGGTCGGGTGATAGCGTAGACCAGTGGTCTCCAACCCTGGTCCTGGAGAGCTACAGGGTCTGCTGGTTTTTGTTTTCACCTTAAAATCAGCACCCAATTGAGACCCAAGACACAAGGAGAGTTGAGTTAACTGTGTAATCAACTGCTCTAATTGATTCATGAAGTGCAGAGTCACTATGACAACCAGCAGACCCTGTAGCTCTCCAGGACCATGCTTGGAGACCAGTGGTGTAGACTACACGAGCTCCCGGCCAGATCACATGACGTTACGGTCGGCGAATCACAGCTGGCAAAACGTCCACGCGTGGATCCGCCTCCTGATTGGCCAACGGGGGAACTGAAACACAGAATCGGCTCGCGTGACCTCTCACGTTTCGAATTCAAATCCGACGTGTCAAAACACAACCTGGAGCCCGTGAACCAGTCGGGTCGGCTCAGAACGGCATCTCATACATCGCAAGTTGCGACGTTACAACCTGACATTTTTCTTACGATTCGGTCCCGATCAGAAAAAAAAACTTCTAAAAAAACTAATGTACAAGTACTAATGTACAATGTATAATGTACGCCCGTCTAGAGCCAATCAGAATCATTTTCTTGATGCATAAAAAAAAAAACTATGAATTCATAAGACAGACTGCTCCGCCCATTTTAGGTTGCGTAACCCCTGACCAGTATCCTCACAAGTCTAGTCGGCACATAAATAAAAACTCACTGTCCAAGTGCGTACCAACGTCTATGCTCTGACAACTCCGACAATACAAACTGCACTAAATTGCTAAGTTGAAAAGCAGTGGGAAAAGATAACTGCATAGTGACTGGACCTACATGAGTAACTACCGAGATGAAAAATAAAAATAAAAACTACAAAAGAGACGACGGCGAACCTCGGCCCCGGTAGCTGTGAGTCACCGGCCAGCTGTTGTACTACCCGTTACACACTAACCTACTTTCGACTATAAAAGAGACCGCAGCAATCTGCTGACTCCCACAACCCCCCCACCCCCCCCCCCCCCCCACGCCCCCCTCCCCCCCCCGGCACCCCCGCCCTACAGCCCTACACCCAGGTGTAACAATGTAAATGAAGCCCTGAAGGGCACAAAAAAAGAGGAAGGGGGGGGGGGCAGAGAATTAATTAGCCAGGTGTTGTGATTACCCATAAGACCGTGCACAGCATATTCATGAGACCCTCATGAAAGCAGGAGGAATGAGGACCAAACATCTCTAAGGGGAGATTAAAGCTGGATTTGGGAGGGGAGGGGGCAGCAGGAGGGAGGAGCAGGGGGCTCTGTTCTGGGAACACCACCACATTCCCAGTCTTCCACAGACGGGTTTCTCGCAAAGGTGAAGACTATTCATGAGCCAAAGCAGACATCTTAAATGTGCCCAGGGCAGCACACGGACGAGCAGGCAAACCCCAGCCGGATTCTGAAAGAGCTTTCTAATAGAGGCTGCTCTGTGGTTTCCAGACCCCCTCCCAAAGCTCAGACCTCTTTCTCCACGCCATCATGCAGCCCTCTGAACCTACGAGGTCCGAAGACTTGCAGGTTTCAGTGCCACCTTTCAATTGGCTGTTGCGGTCCAGCCAAAATGGAAACATCCAGAACCTTTAACCTGCTGGAGGGTAGGTTTTTTGGAACGTTTTTTTATTTTTTTTTAACAAAAAGTCAGTGTTCTAGAACTCCACTGCCTGTCAAATTACCAGCAGCGATTGTGACATCAGCATTAGAATGTTCAGTTCAGAATCACACATTTGTGATGTCACACCCTAAAACAAGGGGTTAAAGAAGGTAAGCGTACTTCAGACAGCAGGCTAAGAGACCCCGGGTCCAGTCTAACGGAACGACACAAACCCAGCAGCAGACGTGTGGTTTGAGAGAGAAGCCACAGGAAGTGACAGAAACGCACGCGCACACTCAGGTGCGCTTCCAGCGCTATATTTAATCTGTGCGAATGAAAGGACGAAAAACCGCAGGAAAGATCAGGGAAAGACAGCGGCGTTGTCTGGCTGAGCTGTTTGATCGCCTTTGGTGTGGCGCAGCAAAGCGACAAGGAGAAACACCGAGACAAACATATGCGTGTGCGGAGAGACAGTGTGTGTGTGTGTGCATCTGTGCAAGTACCTGTGTGTGTGTGTGTGTGTGTGTGTGAGTGCGTGTGTGTGTGTGTGTGTGTGTGTGAGTGTGTGTGTGTGTGTGAGAGAATGTGTGTGTGTGTGTGTGTGTGAAAGACAGTGTGTGCATTTGCACATGGGTGTGTGTGTACTGTGAACGTGCGTGTGTGTGTGTGTGTGAGTGCTGTCACAGTCACCCTGAGCACACACTCAGTACGACTCACCCCTCACACCCCTCACTAAAATCACAGGACCCCCCATCAGAACCACTGCCTTTTACACTAATCAAGAACCCGGATCTTTACAACCCCCTGTCCCCCCCGCCCCATCCCACCCCACACTGTACTGCACACAGAGGGTGTGGGGGGGGGGGGGGGGGAGAGAGAGGGAGTAGGAGGGAGGGAGGGAGGGAGGGGGAGGAGTCCTACCCGCAGACGTCTGCTTGAACTTCTCGCTCTTCTTCTTCCTCCACTTCCAGGGCTTGAAGAGGCGCCCCAGCGTGGCGAACTTGCTCCGCCTCCGGATGGGCGGGGTGTGGGTCCCGGGCACGAGGGACTCTGAGCGCATGGCAGCCAGCCTTTCAACTTCCTCAGCTGGGGGGGGCGGAGGGGGGGGGGCAAGAACACACAGTTATTATTTTGAAAAAATACGTAGCACGGATAATCATTTAAAAACGCGTCGATCAATCACTGGGCTTATCGACCTCACCCAACCTGTCGATTATGGATATGAAAAATCACAGGAAGTTCTACACGGTGCACAACCTTCAGAAATACACAAACGGGGACGGTGATGCATAGGAGGGAGAGGGAGCGGGAGAGAGAGAGGAGAGAAAGAGAGTGAGAGAGAGAGAGACCACCCTGCCTATTATTTGCAACAATACCGATTCAATGTGTTCGCGTTCCGAAAATTCTTCTATGTGCAATTTTCCTCAGGTGGTGTCTGGTGCGTCAATCTTGCCAAGCATTGAAATGTGATGACGTCCGCAGGAATACGCTGCCGCTGGATTATCTTCTGAGAGAAATAAGCACTCAATGTGCTCCTAGTAAATAGCTTAATTTCAAACAGAACTGAAATGCCATTGGAGTGTGAAAACAGCCTTTTGTGATGACCAATCACCACAGACTGCCAAATCCACCAAACCTGAAGAATTTAAGGATAAGGCCACTTTAAACAAGATGATCAACAAATACTACGAGTCCTGAAATACTAGCGTCACTGAGAAACAAACAGAACAACATGCTTCAAACAACTACCACCACTACTACTACCACTACCACTACTACTACTACTACTAATAATAATAATAATAACAGGCTATCGCCACCACCAGAAATGAGCTAGCTTCAGGCTAAACCATGCATGACCAACGCAACGCAAAGCATGGCACTCGCTGTGTTTGGGAGTCAGGAACCCAGTGAGCGAGTGAGTGAGCAAGTGAGTGAGCATGCTCAGATCAAAGGCGGCGGCAGCGGCGGCGGGCACATGACCACAGCGAATGAACGAGCTGCTCCAAGACGCACAGCGGGGGAGCGGGGGGGGCAGAGTGCCTTCGCTCTCTCCCTGCCCGTCCCGCTCGCCCGCCCGCCCGCGCAGAGCCCCCGCCAGACGTCAGGTCGCCCCCCCCCCCCCCTCGGCCCACGTAATGGCGGGCGCAAACCGCGATTCCCCCGCGGCGCGAAGCCGGAGGAGGGAGCCTGCGTTTCCGCCGTGCCCACACGCCAAACCCCCCCCACCCCCCCGGCGCCAGGCATGGGCACGGGGCATCGGCTCGCTGGCACACTCTGCCCGGCACGGCGGGAACCCGGGGCCCCAAAGGCACACTGCATTCTGGGCCAGAAACGTCCAAAAAAAACACAAAAAAATAAAAAAACTATACATGAATAAATAAATAAGGACAGGCTAAATGCACGCTACACGCGTGCAGACATGTAGCCGCATGCATTAAGAGTGGCATTAAGAGAGGCACGGAGACGCAGAAGAGCCGTGTTCTCTCCTGAGCTTCTGTTCTCTGCCCTTTTAAATAAACATGAGCTGGAGAACGTCTTTAAGGAAGCCACGTGAAAACAAATAATTTCACCCTCAAATGGGGTTCACCTTCAAACACAACAAAATGTTGATGAAGCAGGCAGGTTCTGTTCAGCCATCTGCAATTACTCAAGGGGGGGGGGGGGGCGGTGTGATTGTTTTTTTTCGCCGCTAAACTCCGGAGACTCCCCATCGTAATCCTGAAACGCTGTGCGCTACGGGACGCGTTTCTTCTGAAGCGTTTGCTGCGCTACGAGGAGCCTGGAGGCAGAGGGAGAACTGACACAGCTAAAGGGCGATGGCCACGGCGAGGGGCTTTTTCAAGGTCAGCTCACACTGCACGGGAATCTGAACCCACAATTCAGTGGCCTACTTCAGCTGACAATGACCCCACACACAGCCCACTATCTGCGAGAAATGGCCAGAGAACGTCAAGAAAAAGTAGCAGACCGTAGGCTATATGCAAATAGCTACAGCCCAAGAGCAGACAGTATAAACAAGGGAAGAGAAGCAGCGCCTTTATTTTACAGTTTCAAAAACTGACAGAGGGCTGACCAACATTTCCTCACGCAATTCTGGTGGGAAATGGGACAGGATCTCCCGCACATGTGCAAACGCACCGCCCAACCGGTCACGGAGATCTTTCTGAAATTTCGGAATGCTCTTTGACAGCAAAGCTTTGCTAGCCATGACACCCTCAGGCAGTTTCGAGCCCTTTCGCTGCTCGACTCAAGCACCATAGCAGCAGATATCAACTGTCATTTAAGCCGACAAATGAAAACATTCTCTTTCATTCTGCCACATATCGGTACTGATACAACCTCTCCATACTAAGACCGTGCCCATAATTTGTACATGAAAGTATCCACCTTGTCCTGAAATAGAAGTCAAATCAAGAGTAGCAATTTTTCATTCATTATGCTTTAAATGGGCTATATTGGTACTTAAAATAGCTGCATTTCAGTAACCATAAAATCCATTTTTTTGGAGAGAGGGGATTACTTTGTGCATGCGCATTCACACAATCATGAAATGAGTCGTTTGGAGGGCTAAAGAAGCATTACCTCAAACTCACTACATGTCAGTGGCGGTTTTATATCACACCAGTGCCTTCTTAAATCACTTAAGGTCCATGGATGTGCCAGGTAAAAAATTAAGATGTTAAATCTGTAATTTAAGGGAACATTATTCTGTTGAAGTTGATTTACATCACCTAAAGTGGTAGCATCAAAACCCAAAAAACTTCAAAGGCTGGAACTACATTTTACCCTATACGTAACAATATCCGGACAATTTATCGCGGACACAATTTCGCTTTAAAAATATATTTAACATAATTTAGTCAGGGCTTTCTTTTCAACACCATTTCATTTTTCACAGATATGCGAAAAGGCGTTTTGCCTTTCCAAATCCTATTTACCACCACTGTTCAACTTTCTAACACCTGATTCTACGCTGGGTTCAATTCAAAGTCAACAGAACGCCAAGTAAACACCGAAATCTCAGCGGTACCCTACTACTCACATCTCGGAAAGGCAATGACTCACTGGTTAATCTGCAAAATGAACATGTCTCTGTGTCGCCGTATGGAGCGAAACTTGCACATTACATAGCCTACTCCGAGAAACTGTGAAAGCGACCGGGCACTGTGGCTGAAAGACGTATCATATTGGCCCCAAAAACGACAAAAGATTATTGCTTCGAGACTCACTGTTGTCCAAGCCTTGTTCAAGCAAAAATATTTTGACAGAACATCATATCACATTTGATAGCGAATGCGCCGATAGAAATAATACACAATTTAGTCACAATTGCGATTAGTCGTAGTCTTAAATCAATGCTAGGAAATCGTAGAACGATGAGAACAGGCTGGTGAAAACGTGTTTAATTCTTTCCCTATCAATTCAGTATCATTGGTTACACGAAAAACATATTTGCATTTTTACCTGTGAGATCGAACGGATTTTGTGATAATTTCGTGTCTGCTAGCACAAATGTTTTTAATCCTGAAAGAAAAACATTTCAAATGTGAAAACGTGTCCCACGGCAACGCAAGCTTACAGCTTCACTTGGGCGTAGTGGGCTGATTCGCATACACGTAACCATAGGTAAGCTAAGTATTCATTCTAGCATTTATAAAAACATAGGGTGATAAATGATAAACTAGAACGCAACAAAAGGACGAAAGGCTTCGGAGATCTTACGTATGTTTATTTTTAATAAAGATTTCTAGCCTACATTCTGTGTTGAGTGAATCAGGCTCCGGTGAGGGCATATTTTCAGGGAGGGCGAACCCCCTTCTCCCGGGTTTAACGTTAAATGGTGATCTAAAAACGGCTCCATTCACAGAGCCGTGCGGGCGCGCGCCCAGCTCCGCGGGCAAAACAACAGCGATCACTCACCGTCCTGCGCCTCGTTGCCGCGGCTGCAGTTGCTGCAAATGTGCTTGATCTCTTTGCCTATGTGGCAGTGGATCATGAAGGGCATGTTGCTGTTGCTTGCCGGCTGCTTATTGCTGTTGAGCGATTTCACCCTGACCAGGTAAAAAGCTTTCTTCTTCGCCTTTTCCTCTGACATTCCCGCCGATGTGTCGTCCCTGTAGCCGGTAACGCTGGTGGCGAACCAAGTCCCGTGAATAACGGTTTGCGCGGAACCCGCCATCGGTACAAGAGGAGCTGCACATTCACCCACCAGGGTGAACTCGCGTCTAGATGCTAGGCACACACGGCGAGGAGATTATGAGCGGAATGGTCCTGGCTTGACTCATATCGACCCTTCTGACCTAGCGGCTCCAACCAATCCCGGCATCAGCTCGACAGACGTCCGTTCTTGAACCCGGTTCGGCACCTGGATTTGGGCTTTTTTGTATCACACCCTTCTAACTCCACCCTCGCCGTAGATATAACCAGTTTTCGGCCGTTCTTAGAGCTTACCATTTCTTGCTACTAGTGTAGGTCCCCCTCACGGTCACTGATGTAACAGCTTTTCCATTCAAAAAAAGGAAAGTGAAAAAATGACGGTTGCTCCAGTTCATTGTGACGCTCTCGAGTTTAAAGCTTTGATTTTTCGCGAGACTTGGCAACGCTGTATTCCACGGGGGGAAATGAAGTGACGGGTCTTCATTAATCATCAGACTCTTCACTGGCAGTCCATTGTAATTGTATTATTACAAAAACAATCCTCAAACGATATAAAATACCCAGTTATAACGCCGAGTGGTTTATGGGGAAAACGTGGATTATGGAGCTCCGCGTTAAAAAAAATCTGTGAGTTGTGTCATGAAAACCATTGGTAGCCTAACACGGATTGTATTTAAAAAAAATCTATATGTCAGATTATGTAAAATAACAAAAACATACATTCGTATACAACAGAACTGCGCAATTTCTAAAGGGTGGCCATTTATGGAAGCGCCGTTAACCGTCCAATTTTTTATTCCTATCTACTGTGAATCTACTGATAGGCCTAGACGTGGATGATCAAATGCGTAAAGTCTATCTGATCCAGCCCGTACAGCCACTAATTTGTATCACACCTTTAACCTTTCATTTAAATCTTATTGATATCACACGCCGTAGCCGTACTATCTCAAGGCTGTGCGTTCTGCAATTGCATGATTCAGAACATGTAATGCTATACTCGGAAACTGAACGTTCAGAATTTAAATTGGTATGGGAGAGCAGCATAATTTAATTTCGGAAATAGCTCAAGTTGTATTTATCTTACTCCACGTTTCTTTCTTTCTTTTTTGTCATGTGAATAATGATAAACAGAGAACCTATTCATAAAAAAATGTGTGTACCCTGATTTGCAGTAGTATACTGTGAATTCATTTATCAACATTTACACATTTTTGCATCCTCAAAACGTTCAAATATTCCATTAACATGTACATGGGAACACTCAGCAGAGGGCGCCATGCAGGTCGCATATTGCATTTCCGCAGATATTAAACTATTTTGTTCAGTCCGGCTGAGTGAAATTTATAGTAAGGACAAGCGTCTGCTTTCCACCTTTATCTTAAAGACGTCGCAAAATATAAGTAGGCCTATATGTTAAATATTATAACCACCGCAACCGTAGCGTAGCGGCTTTTCTGACAATGCTAATGCATCATTCCGATAATGAGATTGCAGGCTGACTTATCTTGGCCGGTCAGAGTGAATAACTGCAGCGTTTTCGTCGTGGCAGCGAAGAGAAATCATATTTCTAAGGGCGGCGGTTCATATCTGGAGTAGGCATCAGAAGCCGGCGTGCAGCCTCGTCCGCCTGCCACCATTAAGAATTATATCCCGTTCGGGCGCGTGAACATGATGAGGTAATCAGCAAATGCGCTTCCCGTCTCTTCCGCGAGCCTAAACCAGAGGATCATACTCATTTGTCCAAGTTATAAATGTAGTCTAGTCGCGTTTTGGCTATCGCCAGCAAAGCACCCACTCCACTCCCCATGCTTCGCGTGATGTGTTTTAAGATTTTAAGATCTTAGCTCCAGAGACTTAAAGGGATACGGTTTGGAACATGTAAAATAAACTCTTGGCAAAGTTGTCATTTGGACGAATGCTTAATGTTATTTTAGTGTGTGTCTTTCTGCCACCCCCTATCTCTCTCTCTCTCTCTCTGCATCTGTGATATCATATGCATGATCAGTGAATGACTACAGCTGGCTGGGGACTTCAGGCTTGCCTGCAGCTACTGCACAGGAAGTGACCTCATCTGATGATTAGAGAGTGAATACAGGTGATTGGGGGCTTAAGGCCTGCCTGCAGCCACTGTACAGGAAGTGACCTCATGTGAGGCAGTGACTGAGGAAAGACTGCTTGCCAGGTGCAGAGAGTGTACGTCTGCACTCTCATCAATTGACAAGGGGGAAGGGCTTGCTGTTTCAACATAGCCTTTCATATCTAATTTGGCATTCCAAATTGGGAGAAAATCTGAGATAAAAATGAGTGGGCCAAAAAAAAGAAGAAGAAAAAATAAAGATGTGCTCCACTGATGCTGTCTCTGTCAACAGCTTGAGAACATGACTGAATGCGAAATTAACAGATGGCTAAATGCTTCAGAGAAGATTTCGGTCCTGCTTTACAGATGTTTTTGTGTACGCTTATAATGATCTTTGTCATATTCCACGGGATTTATAAAACACCGCATTAATTTATAAACAGACACATTTTTTTCCATTAAATATGTGCCTGGGGTGTAGAGCTGCTGCTAGGCGTCCTTTCGTTTTTTTTTTTGCTGTGCTATTCTATGCTGTGTTGTTCTGTGCTGTGTTGTGTTGTGTTGTGTTGTGCTGTGCTATGTTCTGTACTGTGTTGGTCTACTCTATGCTGTGCTATTCTATGCTGTGTTGTTCTGTATTGTACTGTGCTGTGCTATGTTCTGTACTGTGTTGGTCTACTCTATGCTGTGCTGTGCTGTGCTATTCTATGCTGTGGTGTTCTATGCTGTGTTGTGCAGTTCTGTGCTGTGTTGGTCAATGCTATGCTGTGCTGTGTTGTATGCCTTCCTTAGAGAGAGAATCACCCCACCAAGCAGCCAAGATGGCCCATGATGCATTGCAGAATCTGGTACCATTTTCACACATCCAACCCCCTTAATCACGCTCCACCCTCTCAATCACACTCACCTATCTTAATCCCTGAATCACACCCCCCCATCCCTTCCCCTTCGCAGGAAGGCTATGCACAAAGACACTCTCGGTGCTCCTTCTGAACAATGCTTTTATAAGAGCATTAATGCCAACAGAAATGCTCAGTACTGACTGGGGTTCATGTAATCACACACACACACACACACACACACACACACACACACACACACACACTCACACACTCTCACACACACACACACTCACACTCACACAATCACACACAATCACCTAAATAACTACAAGGCGTTCGTTTCATTTTCCTCTCTGGGTTTTATTTAGGCGGGGCCGGGCAGCAGAAGGGCTGGGGGAGGAGGCCCGACAGGACGGGTGTAAATTTAGCGAAGCGCGAGCGGGGCGTCAGCTCCTCGCCTTCACGAGGCAGGGCCGCGTGCTCCGCCGCCATCGCCACACGCCACACGCCGCCGCCGCCGCCGCCGCCGCCGCCACAAACGCCAATTTCCGCCAATTTCATGGCCCCTTTAACGGGGCCGAGTGACGCACGTCCCGCCGCTGTCTCGCCGCCCCCCCCCCCCCCCCCCCCCCCCCCCCTGAGGCGGGGGGGCCTGTGATGACGGATGTGTAATTGGCGGCGGGGGCCGAGATGGAATTGGGGCCGGAGTCTCTCTCTCTCCGGGGCCCCCCCCCCCCTCGGCCCGAAAAGAGCGGCGGGCGCTTATGAAACCCATACATCACGCGGAGCGCCACAGGAGCGCAGGAGGACGGCGTGGATATTGTGCGAAAGTGGCCACAGCTGGGCGCAGCGGCGGGTCGGGAGAGGGGGGGTGGTGGGTGGCGGGTGGGGCACGGTTGGTGGGGGAGGGGGTTGGCGGGGCGGGGTGGGGGGTGGTGAAATAGAAGCTGTCTACTTATTGATCGCATTTCCATTTCAATAAGACATACACTTCTTACATTGTGCCTCATTTCTAAGATTTGATTCACATGACTTAGTAAAACATCATGCTTGCATGCTTGTTTTTTTTTTTTTTTTTAAATCTACCAAGTTCAGGTTTTTCCAAGTTTTGTCAAAGGTGACCAGTACTAACTGTAGGAAAAGCAACAACACCAAACACAACATTAATACTACTAATAAATAATTTGGTGGTATTCCTGAAACTTTGAATGGTTACCGCGCGCTTGAGGAGAGCTCCTCATATGACACCTACAAATAATTAATGAAACGTTCCTTTAAACCTCACCAAATACGCAAGTGGAGGATGAAGCTGGGTGGTAGCCAATCAGCACAAGCAGAGCTTCCATCTGATTACGTTTTTTAAACTGCAGCCATAACTTTCTCATTACTGACACCAGATTAGTCGTTCCAAAACTTCTCCCCGTTGACCCCTGGCCGGATCCAGGGGCGACATAGCTCGGGAGGTAAGAGCGGTTGTCTGGCAGTCAGAGGGTTGCCGGTTCGATCCCCGCCCCGGGCATGTCGAAGTGTCCTTGAGCAAGACACCTAACCCCTAACTGCTCTGGTGAATGGAGAGGCATCAATTGTAAAGCGTTTTGGATAAAAGCGCTATATAAATGCAGTCCATTTACCATTTACCATTGTTTGAGGGGTCCAATCGCAAGCACACCAGACACAGCCAATCAATCACTCGAACAGAGACAGATGCGCTGGACCAATGAGACTCCGGAATGCTCAGTACGGTGTCGTCATTCCCCCTTAGAGACAGGCTGAATGAATATGCAGGCGAATGGACCTGTATCCTTTAAGAAGGCAGGATAACTATGTACAGCACACATACTTACGAGAGTCTGAGTATTTAGATTGGTGATGGAGGGTATGATTAAAACCATGTAACCTCAGAACAGGTGATGCAGACTAGTGTCTACCCCCCCCCCCCCAAATCCCCCACCCCCAGCGTACGCTCGGTGTGAATCAGACCTTTCAACGTACAAGCAGTCTACCCACACAACCACCTACCCTCCTGCCCCCAGGGCTGGGAGGCGGAGACAGAGCGTTTACTACCAGCCAATCACGTTGCAGTCTGGCTGACGCGGCTCCAGAGCTGGGGGAGGATGATGTATAAGTCCTTGTTTAAAATCCTGTGGCTTGTCTGTCTTGCGGTGCTCCCTCTGCTCCAATATGCTGTTTCACTGCCAGATGGCTTGCATACAGTATACTGAATATGCAGAGGAGGGGGGGCCTCAACCTTTAACTGACAACCGTGATTTAAAAAAAAAATAATGAAGTTCCATCAAATCATCGCTGAGTTTGCGTTAAGGATACACTCTGCCTTTTTCTGTCGAAATTCCCACAGAATGTGCTCCGTAATGAAAAGGGTGAACACGGAATCGTTCATTATCGCCTTGTTTGATCCAATCAAATCATTTTTTGTCCCCGCACTCTCTGTCTACCGTCTCGCTCTTCTATGCAACTGAGCGGATCCTACAGAAGTTAATTTATCGTGTCTAAGGTTGCAGGTGAACTTGAAAGTGGTCCAAAAAAAAAACACAAACTTGAAATGCAGAACACGGACAAAAAAAACAATTTCTAATTGTTCTACGGGTGTTTTTTTTTCCCTCTGCGATTTCTCCTATAGGCGGCCTAGGTGGCTTGAAAAAAAAAACACTTTGGCAGCCGGCCTAAGATATTTCAATGCAGGAAAAACCCTGCTCTGGATTATTAACACAATGCTATTACAATACTGCTTCACTGTTGCATATGAAACTGTTAGCACTGACTACATCAATGGCGCTAAACATCGCAGGAAGGCACAGGGCGTATGGATCGAGAAAAAAGGAAAAGGGCTACAGATGGAGAATCGCTCTCTCTCCCATCTCACTGTACCCAGCTGCAGGCGTGTGAGGTGAGGAGTGAGGCCTAGGCGCTTCTGGGAAATGTAGTTTTTGAGGTCGTTCCCAGAGCCCTGTTCACACCCTACCAACCATGTCCCTTTTTCGAAAGAAAGACTTCTCTGCCATTCTCGTGCAAAAACACACACATTCTCTGCCATGCACAGACGCACACACACACACACACACACACACACACAGCACAGCAGTCGACTTCTTTCTGCTGAGTGCTCTAATGTTCAGACAGGCTTGGTTTTTCCTCTTGCAGTTTCTCTCTCTTTCTCTCTCTCTCTCTCTATCTGCATTTCTCTCTCAGGCACATAGCAACGGCTACCAAAGGGACATTCAGCCTCTCTGCCATATCCCTCTCTCCCTCTCTCTCCCTCTCTCTCCCTCTCTCTCCCTCTCTCCCTCTCTGTGCTGTAAGCAGATAAGATGGTGTGGCAGCCTACCTCTGCAGGCAGTTTGCAGGCTCTGCTGTTCCCTCCTCTCTCCAGCGCTCTCTGTGGACCTGTTCGTAGTGCAAAGCTGGGCTGGTGGTTGCTAAGCGCACGCGCATGCGTGTGCGCGTGTATTTGGGGGCTGTGTGTGTAGGGAGGGGGGGGGGAGGGAGGGGAGGGGAGAGAAGAGGCGAGGCTGCAGCCGCTCTGCTTGTTAGGTAATGCCGTCTGAGTGCTTCACAGCACCAGGATCTGTGAGGAAGCGAGAAACTGTGTGTGTGTGTGTGCCTGCGTGTGTTTTTGTGTGTATGTAGGTGTTTGCCTGTGTGCGTGTGAGAAAGACAGAGAGTGAAAGTGTGTGTGTGAGAGAGAGAGAGAGAGACAGTGTGTACTGCATGCTTGCTGTGTGTGTGTACTGTGTGTATGCACTGCATGTGTACTTTTTGTGTGTACTGTATGTACTGTGTGTACTGTGTGCAGACTGTGTGTACTGTGTGTACTGTGTGCAGACTGTGTGTACTGTGTGTACTGTGTGCAGACTGTGTGTACTGTATGTACTGTGTGCAGACTGTGTGTACTGTATGTACTGTGTGCAGACTGTGTGTACTGTATGTACTGTGTGCAGACTGTGTGTACTGTGTGTACTGTGTGCAGACTGTGTGTACTGTGTGTACTGTGTGCAGACTGTGTGTACTGTGTGTACTGTGTGCAGACTGTGTGTACTGTATGTACTGTGTGCAGACTGTGTGTACTGTATGTACTGTGTGCAGACTGTGTGTACTGTGTGTACTGTGTGCAGACTGTGTGTACTGTGTGTACTGTGTGCAGACTGTGTTTGTATTCACTGTGTGTGAGCACTGCGTGTTGTTCAGACTGTGTGTTGTTCAGACTGCAGCCTGCCACTCCTGCTCAGCCTCACTGAGTCACAGCTGTGTGGCGCGTGATGTCACATGACGTTGGCGGCGTAAGTATTTAATTCCATCAGCTCTCTGGGGACCCCCCTCTCTGTCTGTGCTCTGGGTCTGTGCTTCATTCACGAGGGAGGGGGGCGGAGGTCAGCTTTTAATTAGCCGGTCGGGCTTCGCCGACTTTCGACTGAAACTAAAATAAAACAAAAGGAAAAATAAACAAAAAACGGGTAAGTAAAAAATGGGCGGGGCATGTCATGATGACTTAGGGGACATCTGCTTGAATACTTTCATTTTTAATTCTAGGAAATATTTTTTAGAAACTACAGCAACAAAAAAAGAACAAAAATCACCCCCCCCCCATAACAATATGGAAATAAAGAAACACACCCTCCCCGTGTGTGTGTCCTGTTCAGGCTGTCTTATGATGTCAGCAGATATCCATGCTAGGTGCGTTACATAAAGGAGAACCTTAGCACAGTATGTACTGAACACAGTACATACTGGCATTTAACCCACTTATCAGCAGAGATCCGCGCGGTGACCTTTCCAGGTGGTGTGCGTGGGGGCTACTTCCTGTGCTAAGTGTACGGAGTGCGTCTCCATGGCGGCTACTTCCTGTGCTAAGTGTACGCAGTGCGTCTCCATGGCAGCTACTCCCTGTGCTAAGTGTACGCAGTGCGTCTCCATGATGGCTACTTCCTGTGCTAAGTGTACGCAGTGCGTCTCCATCGTGGCTACTTCCTGTGCTAAGTGTACGGAGTGCGTCTCCATGGCGGCTACTTCCTGTGCTAAGTGTACGCAGTGCTTCTCCATGGCGGCTACTTCCTGTGCTAAGTGTACGCAGTGCGTCTCCATGATGGCTACTTCCTGTGCTAAGTGTACGCAGTGCGTCTCCATCGTGGCTACTTCCTGTGCTAAGTGTACGGAGTGCGTCTCCATGGCGGCTACTTCCTGTGCTAAGTGTACGCAGTGCGTCTCCATGATGGCTACTTCCTGTGCTAAGTGTAGGGAGTGCGTCTCCATGGCGACGGTCCGCGCGGGCCGTTCGCGTAGCGCCCGCCCCTACCTGTGCGGGTCGGGGCGCGGCGGGGTGTCATACCGTGAGAAGGATATACCTGGAGCGTTAAAAGCCCATTTCCTGTGGGAGCGAATCTGTGTCACGGCCAGACAACAGCAGCCTGTGTACGGCTCATTGAATAATGTTTTGTTTTTGGGGGGGGGGGGGGGGGGGGGGGGGGGGGGGGGGGGGGGGGGGGGTCGGGGGGGTCGGTGGGGCAGGGGAGTGAAGCTGATGATGAATATAATTTCAGTCAGTTCAGGACCCCATTTTCCTTTTCTTCTGTTGAAAAATTATCTATCCTGAGAGATAAACATAAATTCTTCTTGGCCAAAATATGGGAACAGATAACTAAGGACAGAGCCTAATCAATAACATGATACTGTCTTTTGGTAAGATGTATGTATGCATGTATGAAAGGATTTTGATCTGGAATAAGGATTTCTTGCTCTCTTACACCACACATCCCACCCCCCCCCCCCCCCCCCCCCACCCCCACCACCTTACACTTGGAACATGGAATTAGCTTAACGACACCAGCAATTAATTTCTTACGAGCCTCCAACATGGTAGATTAATTAAATAATAATTGGTGTAATTGCCAACATCAGTAGCGGTAACAACTTACTGTGAAAGGAATCCAATAGGAATTTGGAGGATTAATATGCGATGCTAAGACCTTTTCCAGAACAAACACATCCCCCACAAAGCAAATTCTAAAAAAAACAACAAAAAAAAACAAAACCGCAGTATATTTTCATGATGGAGAGCAGCAGAACGAAAGCACCAGGCGAGTCCCCCTTACAGCACAGCTCGGTGTGTCCGTTCAAAGATCTTCTTCTTCTAGCTCTCAGTCCTTTTGCCATTCCTGTGAAGTATTTCTCCTCTATTTGCAGGTGCTGTATGTTTTCCTTTTTCTCTTCTCTTCTGCCCCCTGTTGGTTGCTACAGCGCATTAACGTCTAACTATTCAAGGTGCGAGATCGTCAATACGCAATTAGAATGCTATTAACTGAACGTTCCTGATGTAACGGTCACTACTGGTAACGGAAAGAGACGCAGTTCTAGGACACCGACTGAGAATGTTTGAAAAACCATTCAAAAAAAAAAAAAAACTACTCTTCAGAGGGTTGTGAGAAGATGAGATTATCTGCTTCTCCAACTGCCAAGAGGTACTGTGGCCAAGACCGAGGGGCCACAGCATGGGCCCAGAATAGCAGCTCCACACAACCTCCTTCTTTTCATCTCTTGTCTTCTCAAAATGCTTCTACACTTTCTAAAAAAAAAAATCTTTACTGTGGCTGTTAAGTGGGTGTTAATTCCGAACTACTGACACGCCTGAGTTCACCAGCTCAATGTGCTGAGGCACTGTGCATATTGAAATGAACAAAACCGGCAGGTTGTTGATAATACTAACAAAAACTAAATACTCAAAACACCAAAGCATTTCCTTACAAAAATGAAATATACTGAATATATATTTAAGTATAATATATTTTCTAGACATGGCAACACTTATCAATGTATTGGCAAATTATTGCCAATTTCAAACTCTCTCTCTCTCTCACTCACACACAAGTATGAGTGTGTGTCCTATACACTTATTGTGTTTATTGTGCCTTGAAATATAAAATGTACTGTACCTCTGTACTGTGGCTTTGCACTCCTTCATTAAAGTCATCCAGCCGTTGTAGCACTGCAGTAGCGATATTGCCTGCGCTGACTGGGGTTGCTTTGAATCATGGGAAATATGCTTGCAGTACCATTCTTACTGCACCAGCCTCCACCCTGGTGAAATAATTTTTCCGGCAGTAGAACGGCAACACTGCGTTGCGAATGACATCTAACATCAGTTTTGGCGTAGTTTTATTACCAGCTGTTTTTATTTTTTAATTATTATTTTTAAAAAATTGATTTGTAATTTTTTGCTTTGTGAAAGGGTTTATTTAGAGGATTCACTTAGCGAATAGGTCATGACTGCACAGTTGCCGCGTCTCTGCTGCCATCTACTGGTTACAATATTCAGAGCTCGCTGTGATAATTTTAAAAAATTCTCTGCAGGACAGCCATATCCAGGGAAACACAGTACACTTTCTTTTTTAGTACAGTACAGTTACTTTTTTCTCCATGTCATCCTCTTTCATATTTCCATTATTATTGGTTGTATTATTAATTAGAACAAGAGTGAACAGTCCTCCCTCCTCCTGGGGGGGGGGGGGGGGGGGGGGGCGTGTATATGGGTTGAGATTCAGCCTCCCTATGGACATTATTATTATTATGATTATTATTATTATTGTTATTATTATTTTGTGCTTCTGTGCCAGTGTCCTCTCAGTCAAAAGAAGACGGTTCATCACCAGTGGTACCCTGCAATGCATCTGATAGCAACTCCAGACATCCTCCCTTGGGGTTGTGGGTAACTGATTAAACTGGTCACACACCCCGCTTGCTTACACAAATGATCTCTCTCTCTCTCCCTCTTTCTCTCCCTCTTTCTCACTCTCTCTCTCTCCCCCGTTTCTCTCCCTCACTCACTCTCTCTCTCTCCCTCCCTCCCTCCCTCTCTCTCTCTCTCCGTTTCTCTCCCTCTTTTTCACTCTCTCGCCCTCTCTCTCTCCCTCCCCCTTCCTCTCTCTCTGCCTCTCTCTCTCTCGCCCTCTCCCTCCCTCCCTTTCTCACTCTCTCTCTCTCCGCATTTGTTTCGTCCTTGCTACATTCTGCTAGCTCACAAAACGTTGTAACCGGAGAGTAAATGAGTGATGTATTGCGCGAGGAGATGAAGTTCAGCGCTGGCGAAGTCTTTTGGCTGAGAAGCAAGGGGCTCCCTCAAGGCCACCGTTCATCCTGTTAAGATCCCGCGAAGGGATCTCAAAAAAAAAAAAAAATTTTAAAAGAGAAAACGTTCCACAGGCGTTTTGGACGAAACTCAAGCGTTTTCTCCGTTCCTGACATTTGCGATTACACCGCATGCTAAGCGCATCACGGGGTCTTTGTTGTGTCAAAACTGCTCCCAAATGCAGTCCCCAAAGGCACAGAAGAGCCTGGTGCTGTTTCCATGCAGCTCACAGTACAGTGGCACGACATTTTAATAATTAAAAAAAAAAATCACACATCCCTGAATCAGGACACATGAAATCTCACGCCCCAGTTTTTTGCTATTAATTACTCTCAAAGCAATCGAATCATATAATTCTTATGATTAGATATTAGGTTAATTCACAGCACTCCATAACCAACCACTTTGATACATTTAATGTTTTTTTTTGTTCACAGATTCTTAGGGAGGGCTTAATTTACTGGCTGGCAGTTTGCAGTTAAAAAAAGCACAGATTTAATTTAGGTGGCAATATGTATCTTTTCCCCTTAGCCAAGGAGTTTTATCGAGCCTGACTGTGGCACATTAAGGCTAGGGACACAGTGAGGGTGTTATTATTGCCCAAGTAAAACAAATCCTTTCTCCACTGACCACATGTGGGTGGAGTTTTGCCATTCATCACCCACCTGTGAAGAGACCACTCTGTTGGTTGGGCAGTAATTTTGTATAATGGGTAAGGAGCTGGTCTTGTAACAGCAACATACTTAGTCTGCACTGCTTCAGTATATACAAAGCTGTATAAATGGATGCAATGTAAACTGCTGCGTAAAAAGTTGCGTAAGTGGTTCTGGATCAGAGTGTCTGCTAAATGCCTGCAATGTAATGTACTGGTTGATGAGACTGAAATGACATTACATTACATACCTGAGCAGTAAATGTGTCCCCTACACATTTCTCCTCTCCCCTTCCCTGCCAATATCAGACCAGTAAGAGTGAAGATTGGAGGTGCCCTTGCTCCATCACCCCCCGAGGGTTCCACAGGAGAGCAGGGGGTGCCAGGGATACATTTTGGAACCCTTTTCCAAGACTCCCCTCAACCTTGCGTTACTGAAAACTCGCCACCAGAGGGCGGCGTTTAACTGTATCGCTACCTCTGCCCAATCGGTGGGGGAGGTGGTTCCACCGTTCAGTTGCGGATCCCAAAGCGAGGGAAAATTGGGACAAGGGCGTGACTTCGCCGAGCTCCTATGTCAGAATGGAGCAGAGGCATGGGATTGAGTTTCACTAACCCCCCAACCCCGCATATCTCCCCCAACCCCGCTAAGCTTCCTTATCGAGGGGTTGTGTCTGGCGGGGGATCATCTGGCAACATCCACGATCTCCCGCTCCTTCATCCCACTTATCCGGATCAGCATCTGTCCTGGCGCGGGGGGTGGGGGGTGGTGGGGGGTGGGGGGTGGGGGGCAGGGGGCAGGATGGCGGGGGGAAGGGGGGATCGGACAAAGTGCACGGGACCGGCTAGCGCTGCTTGTTGCCGTGACGCCTCGTGTTGCCGTGAGAGACGGACTGGTCCATAAAACCTGGTCTTTACTCCAGTGCTCCGCGGTCTCGTCTGGCTGTGTGCGCTGGATGGGCCCCGTTAATAAACGCACAGCGCAGTATAAACACGCTCCCCCGGCTCAGTCTGGGGCCTCGCTCTGCGTCCTCCCTGGGACCGGGCCGTCCGCTCGTAACTCAGGAGGCAGAAGCTCTGGCTAAACAGAGCCAGCGAAATTATTCACACCAGCGAACTGGAATGATACGAATTTCAGAACGCAGTCCTACTTTAAAAAAAAAAAAAGCACACGTTTCTCTATAGTTACAGTCAGTGATCACTTTTTTTTTTTGGTACAACAGCTCATTAAATAGCAAATTGCCTATTTCTCCTCCGAACAGCAAACTGTGTGGTTGCAACTCAATATTAAATCACAAACACAAACATGATGAAGAGATTTAGTTGTTGCTTGACTAAACACAAGAAAGGGCAAGACGTATAATCTGAATGGCTCGAACCACGGTGTGCTTGTTGGGGCCAGACGTGGTGGTTACAGAATCTCAGAAATGGCCACAGTCTACCCCTTTTTTTCAGATGGACACTTCCAACAAGATAATCCACCATGTCACACAGCACGCATCATCTCAAGCTGGTTCCACAAACATGACAGTGACATCCGTTTACACACACACACACACACACACACACACACACTCGCTTTATCAAGATGAAGCCACTTCGGTTCTGTCTCTCTGCTGGAAATGACATCATTTCCCCCCCTCAAGCCACAATATTTTTATTGAATTTTGGTGACAAAGTGGGGGCGTGCGCTTGGTGCATTCCAAATCTGCACTCTATTGAGTTCTGATTCTGTCCCTCCTGTGGAAAGTGGCTGTTCTTTTTTGAGGGAACGCACACACACACACGCACCCTCACACACACACACACACACACACACACACACACACACACACACACACACAGGCACCCACACACACACACACACACACACACAGGCACCCTCACACACACACACATGCGCACCCTCACACACACACACACCCTCACACACACACACACACAGGCACCCTCACACACACACACACACACACACACACGCTGCTCCCTTCTCCCTGCCTGCACTGCTCTGTGCTAATTCCTGTCAGACACCTTTGCTGAGTGTAGGCCCCTGAAGCCAGGAACAGGCCTGTGAGCAGTCACCCCCCCTGTAAAGGTCAGCTGGTGTTGAGGGAGTCTTCTGGGGTGGGGGGGGCGACTGGGGGGAAGGGGGGCAGATTACGATCAGGGATGAATACTGCAGGCATCCTAATTTACACTCTTTTTTTCTGGTTCAGACAAAGGAGCTCGACATCACTACTGAGTAACAATGGAGGAAGACACAGCAGAGAGGGCACTGAGGAGGCGCTGCGGCATTGTGGGTAAAAGGGTACGCCAGGTCTGGCGCGGCGCGGCGCTGCGAGCGCTACATCCGCGCGCGGGTCACTCCCATGCGCTCCGCCGGGTATCCAGAGCGCCGCTTCCAGGATGAGTCACCGGCATCGCGGCCCCGTTCCAGTGAGCGGGTGGGCCCCCCGTGGTCCGGTATCAAATTCGGACCTGTGCCAGTGACTGTGGCCAGCGGCCCCTCTGGGGGGTGCGTAACGGGGTGTAGCCCTGCCCAGATACGGAAGGCCTCAGGCCTCCAGGATACTACCCTGCCTCCTCTCCCTCTAAGCGTCTGCTTGATCAAGCGCCTTCCTCTGGCCTTGTATCTGAGCATGCTCAGTCTGCAGCCCGCGGTGCGGCTGGCATCGATGCCGGAAGATTCTGGAATGTTTATTGGCCACCAAAAATGGGGAGACAGAGGGGAAAACACTTTTAGAGAAAAAGGATGGCCTTTCCCTGTATGGGAGCGTGTAAGCTGTAAATACAGGGTACAGGGTGAATGGAACCCGTCTTCTGATGACGCAACACTGGTCTGAGCGAGGTGAACGAGCGACCTGACCGCCAGACCATAATAATCACACAGAGAAGCACTTTAACACCCACGGCTGACTGCGACTAGCACAGAGTGCTGACCATCCAGAGAGAGAGGGGGGGGAGAGAGAAAGAGAGAGAGAGAGAGGGGGAGAGAGAGACAGAGTGAGAGAGAAAGAGGGGGGAGAGAGAGAGGGAGAGAGAGAGCAAGAGAGAAAGTGAGAGACAGAGAGAGAGGGGGAGAAAGAGAGAGAGAGCAAGAGAGACAAAGTGAGAGATAAAGACTGAGACTGAGAGAGGATAAAGACTGAGACTGAGAGAGAGGGAGAGAGAGAGACACAGACAGAGAGAAACTGAGAGAGAGGGAGAGACAGACAGAGACAGAGTGAGAGACAGAGAGAGAGGGGGAGAAAGAGAGAGGCTGAAAAGGTGGTCATTTGAGCGAGCGGTGAGCATGCCCTTATCTCTCCAGAGTTGCCCACCAGGTACTCTAACAATGTGTTGAGTGCAGACGGAGCTGCAGCCTCCAGTGCTGCTATAGCTAATGAGCACAAACTGCTCTCATTGTGTCCTCTGATAAGAGTGCTGCTGTTAGGAGGCCTGACTAAGGGTAAAGTTTTACATGCACACACACACACGCACACACACACACGCGCATGCGCACACATACACACACACACACACACGCACACGCACACACACTACATAACACAGTTTTGTCAAAGATGTCCGAACAAATTTTTTTCTTCTTGGGTAGTGTCCAATATTCTTCATTCCCAGAGCCAAAAAAAGATTTGCAGAGTAGACAGAGTGATCCTCCAGAACTTGTGTTTGACACCCTTGTCCTACATTAATATTATACAAGGTTCCTGGGGCACAGAAGAGCCTGGACTTGCCAAGGAAGAAGGAAACATGAACGCAACACAACCTCTGCATCCCATCTCCTCGTACTCTGCTCTCTCATACCTGGTGTTAGTGTTTTATATATAAGCCATCTATTTATTTATAAGCATTTTAAGGCATCTGCTAAACCAATGGTCTCCAGCCCTGGTCCCGGAGAGCTGCAGGGTCTACTGGTTTTTTTGTTTTCACCTTAAAAATCTGCACCCAGTTGAGACCCAAGACACCAGGTGAGTTGAGTAAACTGTGTAATCAACTGCTCTGATTGATTCATGAAGTGCAGAGTCACTGTGACAACCAGCGGACCCTGTAGCTCTCCAGGACCAGGGCTGGAGGCCGCTGTGCTAAACAGACCCTGCAATGTAATGGGGCAGTGGCGTCGTGCAGCGGTTAGGGAACTGGGCCTGTAGCTCGAAGGTTGCGGGTTTGATTCCGGGTACTGCAGCTAAACCCGGGGGCGACGTAGCTCAGGAGGTAAGACCGATTGTCTGGCAGTCGGAGGGTTGCCGGTTCAAACCCCGCCCTGGGCGTGTCGAAGTGTCCTTGAGCAAGACACCTAACCCCTAACTCCTAACTGCTCTGGCGAATGAGAGGCATCAATTGTAAAGCGCTTTGGATAAAAGCGCTATATAAATGCAGTCCATTTACCATTTACCATCCATTTAAACCCCTGTACAAGGTACTCAGCCTGAGCTGCTTCAAGTCAAGATCCAGCGATGCGACTGGACTGTACGTGAAAATGTAGCCTGCGTAAGTCGCTCCAGTCAAGCGCTTGCCTTACATGCCAAAATGTCATTTATGGGCGGCATTAGAGCACGACAGTCTACATTGATCTTTGTAACGGTTATGGTCGGACGCAAATACATTTTAAAGCTGCAAACGGCTGTCGTCTCTTTCATGACGCTTACCTCAGGTGCCTGGAAGGACAAATGTTCCTCCTCCTCCCGTCACACGTGACACGCCCGTCCTCCGCCAGTCCATCACAGTGAGTTGTCACGGCAACACTTTTGACCGTTAAGCTACTTTAATTTCCTGCGGCTGTTAATATGAAATGCGATCGATGGCCGTATCCCGGCAATCAAGCGGTCGCAGCATGGAATATTCACTACGCAACGGCAGTGCAAATATGCACGTTATGGATGGAATGTTAAAAAAAAAAGTGTCCGTGGGGTGAACTGAGGTGGGAGGTGGGAAGATTGTTTCAGCACCACACCTCCCCCACTGAGATGAGGTTGGCATGGTTACGTTCAGGCCTTTAATATGCCAGGGGCTGCACAGGACGGAATCACGGGACGAACATTCTTTCTTTTTTTTAAAAATCTCTCCTGTGATGTAATCAGAAGCTGGATGTTAATGGTCGGGGAATTCTACCCACGCACAGTACAAAGGAAACCACACACACACAGACACACACACACAGACAGGCACGCACACACACACACACACACACACACACACACACAGACAGGCACGCACACAGGCGAACACACACACACACACACACAGATAGGCACACGGGCACACACACACACACACACACACAGCAGGATTATCCTTAGACAATAAGCCCATGGCACGATTCCCAACAGCACACTGGCTGCTGATTTCACTGAGAGACAGAGAGCAGAAGGCAGTCCTGCTCATTTCTGATTTACTGTAGAGGGGAAGGGCTTACACCCATTTATACAGCTGCATATTTATGGAAGCAATCCAGGTAAGTACCTTGCTTGGTGGTACAATAGCAGTGAACTGCTTCTGGATATGAACCCACAGCCTTTTGGTAACAGATATAAAAAATAAAATAAAAAAAACATCAAATTTCTGAGTTCACCAAATGCAAGACCAAAGCAAGTGATGGTGGTGGGGGTGGCACAGCGGGCACAGGGGGACTGGGCAAGGGCAGGACGTGGGCACCACAGGCCGTTAGCCAGTAACGAGCCGACATCTGAAACCCTGTGTGTGTGTGTGTGTGTGAGTCTGTGTGCGTGTGCGTGTGTGTGTGTGTGTGTGTGTGTGAGTCTGTGTGTAAGTGTGCGCCCCTGCCGTCTGAGAGACGATCCCGCTGAAGGTGAAACAGGCTTTTCCGCAGGACTGCGGGACACGCGTTTCACACCCCCGACCGCCTTCCTGCGCACAGCAGACCCCACACTGGGAACACTCCAGCTCCTCGCCACGGCAACAGACCCTCCAATTAAAACGGCCGATTTGCCCTCAGTCAGGCCTGGCCTGGCTTCCTCTGCGTTGCCAGGTTAAGTCTTTATTTTATTTTCTTTGTTTAACCTTTATTTAACCAGGTAAAAGTGACTGAGAGCAAATTCTCATTTACAATGAGAATTTACTGTGCTGTGCCAAGAAGGCACAGCACAGTAAGCTCCTCAGATAGGATGTCATCAGGTTGTTGAGTCATATCAAGGACCTGTTTTAACCAGTGGGATTATTAGAGGGAAAGATGGAGGATTCGAGAAAACAGGCACTGTTGCTAGGTAAGTTTTTCACACCCCAGGACCCAGTAAATCTGACCGCTTGGGCCTTAGCATGAACCAGGCCCAACCCCAGGCCTCCAGAATCTACCTGGAAGGTGAATACATTTTTTTATTTTGGCACCTTTCCAAATTTATAATCAAAACAACTTTCCAAACGCCAGAAATTGCACCTATGACCCGACCACGACTTCCACAACCAACTCGAACGAGGACCTCAAGATAAAATATGTATTTTCCAGCAGAACAGAGTTTATGGTTAGGGTTTTATTTTTATAATAATTTTCTTTCTTGGCGACAGAGCGCACGCGCGCTGGGAAGGGGTCACGGACGACCACGGCGGCCTTTAATCCCGCGATCGGACACGCCCTCCCCACGCCCCCTACACACGCCCCCCTGCGCGCCCTGATCAATACCGCCACGCGGGCGGGACGGGAATGGGCCGACCGCGAGCGCCTCCCACGCCCCCCCCCGTCCCCCCGTCCCCCCGTATCTCCTCATCACCGCGGCTCGCCGCCGACCGCCATTAAACAACCCGGGCGTCTCTTTAATACGGAGAGGTCATGTGACCAGATACATGCTGCATCGGCCTCCAATTACTGCACCAATAAAACACGTTGTCTATTTGTGCCCCCCCATCCACCCTCCCCCCCACCCCCCAGCCCCCCCTGTAAATTGGACAGATGTAAAATGAGACAACGCACACACGCACGCGCGCATGTACTAGCTGCTATCTTAGTAAGCGCTACACAATCTCTATAAATTGGATAGATTTGAAATGAGATGGCACACACACACACCAGCCGGAGTCATCGCAAAGGCTGCAGAATCTTTATAAATTGGATAGATTCGGAGTGCGATAACACACATGCACGCCATCTGCTACCTTAGTAAACACCACTAAATCTATTACAGCAGGACAGATCCAGAGATTTCAAATACACACACACACACACACACACACAAACACATGCACACATATACACACACATATACACACACACACGCACACACACACACTCACACGCACAAACCCATATACAAATTACTTCCTTGTGATTCATGACTAAGATGCATTAAATATGATATCAGTAACCTCCGATAGACCGTGTTGAATTAGCATGTGATGAAGTTACAGGAACAGTACTGAAGTTCTGCCGATCCATCGGTGGAGCGGTCTGCTCCAGACACAGCAGCCAATGGCTCGTTATGATGGAGGGCTGCTAAGTTCCTGTAGCCCGGATGTCTGCTAAGTTCCTGTAGCCCGGATGGCTGCTAAGTTCCTGTAGCCCAGATGGCTGCTAAGTTCCTGTAGCCCGGATGACTGCTGAGTTCCTGTAGCCCGGATGGCTGCTGAGTTCCTGTAGCCCGGATGACTGCTGAGTTCCTGTAGCCCAGATGACTGCTGAGTTCCTGTAGCCTAGATGGCTGCTGAGTTCCTGTAGCCTAGATGGCTGCTAAGTTCCTATAGCCCGGATGACTGCTGAGTTCCTGTAGCCCGGATGACTGCTGAGTTCCTGTAGCCCGGATGACTGCTGAGTTCCTGTAGCCCAGATGGCTGCTGAGTTCCTGTAGCCTGGATGGCTGCTGAGTTCCTGTAGCCCGTGACCTAGCGGGCGAAGGCCCACGGCTCCGGAGAGCTTATTTGTGTTAGTTCTGCTCCGGTAGAGGGAGCAAACAAATCCCTGTTCCCGGTCGAGCGAGCGCAGCGAAAGCACGAATGAATCACAGCCGCTGTGAAAACATGAAGGCCGGGCCCCGACCGAGGGCTCGTCCAATCTAACCACAACGGTGCTCTGCCCTTGACTTTGAGTGACAGGTTCATTCAGGTGCGTGTATTTATGTGTGTGTATACACACACATACTCACACACATGCAAACACACACAAACACACATGCATGCATGCACGCACGCACGTACATGCACACGCACACACACACACACACACACACACACACACCCACACACAGAGCATATCACACGCTATTCTAACATTCTGCCCATAAGGCCCAAACTGTGATTAGGTCGTCAAAGAATCTTTGTAATTATTTTTTTCTTGTCAGCGAGACGCTGAGTTTGACAGAAAGGCCTGGCGCAGATCTGCCTGAAGCAGAAGGAGACAGAAAGGATCTGCACAGCTTAAGTAACATTAACAGAGTCCTGTAATTATTTCGGGTTCCCCCCCATACCATCCCAGCCCCCCACCCCACCTTCCCCGGCCCAATAAAACCTGATTAATCCATTCAGGAATTTCAGGGACCAACAAACACTCGATTCTGTGCATGAATTGACAACATTATTTTTCATGGAAATATGTCAATAAAATTGATGTCTACGAAGAATGGCAGTTTGATTGAAAGCACAAGAGGCTTTCTCTGCCTTCGGGTCTTTACAGTAACATATCGTACCTCTTCTAAAGGGAAATTCTAGCCAAGGAGTGTGAAAGACACCCTTTAATTTTTTTGTTCCGTCCTCAATACTAGAACATGTAACGGGACAGATTCTCATGTTTCATTTGTACTAGCGGCCATGTGCTCAAAAAAAAAAAAAAAAAAGAAAAAGCGCTCAGCGTTTCATCTTTTAGCAACAAACCCAGAAGAATGAGCAGAGCGGGCAGCGCTCCAGGACCTGGGCGGCCTACTGCTGCTTTTATCCAATCAAAGCGCGCGAACAGGACTTCCAAACAGGACCGGAGATTTGTTCCCATCCCGTTTCAGGTGTGGGTAATTGGATCAGACCCCGCCGGGGCACGACTCTTCACAGGTTGCGATGTTTTAACGCACCTCCTCCGTGGGACGTCAACAGCGCTGCACAAGGACGTCCTGGTGGCTAATGCATTTCAAGCTCAAACACACGCAGAAGAACAAAAAAAACCATTGGTCAGTTTTTCAGAGCTTTGACAGCATGATAAGATTGACGTCACCCAAACACCTCGTGTTTGAGTAAATAATGAACAGACCTCACTCAATGCTAAGGACGAAGGACAGACTGAAAGCAGGCCCTGCCAGTGTACTTTAAAATCTGTGAACTGCTTCTTTAAGGCCTTTAACACTACAAACCTGTACTTCTCATTATTCTCCCAGCACGGACAAGCGGTGTGCAGAATCAGAGATGGGGGGGTGGGAACGGGGGGGGCGAGGGGTGGCGGGGGGGGGGGCACAGACTGCTCGCTGCTTGCCTGACACCTTCACAGAAACTGGGGCAAAAACCACAGCAACTCCACACCGTGCGATTAAAAGGTCTCGACAAACTGTTTCATCAATAATAAGCCCCTCCCCCCACCCAACCCACAATCAGCCGCTGGACATGGACCGCATGACCCCCCCCCCCCCCGCCCCGAACGCTTCCCCTCTCTGATTCTCCTCAGCGGGATGCGAGAATGGGAGGATGACAGCCCTGCTCAGCCGAGCGGCAGGCTCACGGTAACAGGCGGCCATTATGGCTCAGAATGCCAGCGGGGTGATTGACAGCTCATGGATCTGCACACAGCACAGACACAGAGAGCCGCCAGGCAGCACCGCTGGGTAAAGGCCAGAGGAAAGGCCATTCTCGCAAAAAGGGCGTAAAATATTTTTGGTTTCCCCATCTACGATCCCTAGTTTTGGTTTGTATTTTAAAATTTTTTGGATAACTTTTTTTTTGTTTTTTAATTCTCCATTTTGGGCAGGCCTGGGTTCACGCGGCTCAGTTTCCAACATTCCAGGGGTCTCAGAAACAACAGAGTCTTCCAGCCAAAATAAATAAATAAATAAATAAATAAATAAATAAATAAATAAATAGAAACCAGGGAGACACTAAGAATGTGAAACAGGAACGCAGGATTTAAAATGTGGTCTGGGCACATCCGGAGGAAGACACGGCAGCTCAAAAATGGTCACGACTCTCGATTTCATCGTGAGGATAACAGCCGTTCCCGTTTGAAACTCCAGAGCTGACCAGCGGGCCAACTGCCCTCCTGCCCGCCCCCACAGTGTCAAACCCTAACCCTAACCCTAACCCTCCTGCCCGCCCCCGCCGTGTCAAACAGATGTTGAAGCGCGGACTGCTTCCGCCAAATGGATAAGCGAAACCGCGAAGGGGCGAGATAACGAAACAGGGCGCACACGCTCGTTTAATATTCACACGCTCGAGCTCAACTGCCAAAAGGGTGTGCGCTTGCGGGAGGGGGGCTGGGTGGAGGGGGGGGGGCGGGGGGGTTGGCAGATGCATACGAGTGCACCCCGTGCCAAAATTCCTTCGCCCCTGCGGCCTGGCGTCCCGGGGCCCCGACCAGCCCCCACCACCTCAGGAAGGGGGCGGTCCCGCGTGGAGCTGCAGGCGTGCCCTCGCTCAGGTACAGTCAGACACGTCTGACCCCCACGACGGCGCCCGTGACAGCTGGCAGGCATCCGCTTTCAAACGCTCCGCATGACGAACGCGTACCGAATCCGAGGAATTACCCAGTCCCAAAATAACGTGCAGTGAGCCATGGGTGCCGATATGCCATCATATATATACTAGCATTAGGATATCAGCACATGAGCTGCGATCCCATTTTAGATCGCTGAGCCAGCTCCTGAGGTGAATGTTGATGCTCAAGCTGGTCTAAATAACGCTGTTGGCCTCTCAAAGGAACCCATGAGAAATATGGGTCACAAACAAAACCTATCCTAACATTGTGATCCTAACATTATTACCCTGCACCCCCTCTGTGTGTGTGTGCGTGTGTGTGTGTATGAGTGTGTGTGCGTGTGTGTGTATGCGTGTGTATGAGTGTGTGTGCGTGTGCGTGTGAACAGAGCTGGCATGCGGAGGTCAGAGTGAAGCTCGGGGGGGGGGTTGATTCCGCCTGGCTGAGAAGCTTGAGGAACGTCACTCAAACGTGACAGGGACCTGCTGACGAGCACAATCAGCAGAGCTCACACCACAGACCCCCCCCCCCCCCCCGGAAAATCCCTGTCAGAATCCTCCAAAACTCTGCGTGCAGCCACACAGTCTGGAGGTGGGGGGGCGGGGGGGCGGGGGGGGGGGGTTTAAATACATGTCAAGGCTACACTCTCTTTAAAGCTGCTAGCACCCCCAGTAAAATCGATACTGTAGCTATTGCCAAATAGCAGAGATAAACAGATGTGAACAGACCGTATGATTTTTTCAGACAGTTAAACGCGGGCAGGATGGGGGAGGGGCCAGTCAGAGCAATCCTACAGGCCAGACCCTGCGTCTGTCAGATCATGTCCATCAGCCCACCTGCCCTGAGAAAGCAAGTCCCTTCTCTTCCCCACCTGATCCCTCGCTCTCTTTCTCTCTTCCTCACTATTGTATCTTTCTCCCCATCTCCCTCTCTCCACCCTTCTATACCTCATTCTATCGTATTCCCTCATACTCTCTCTCTCTCTCTCCCTCTCTCTCTCGCTCTCTCTCTCTCTCTCCCTCTCTCTCTCTCTCTCTGTCTGTCTCTCTCTCCCTCTCTCCCTCCCTCCCTCTCTCTCCCTCCACAGGGCACTGAGGTTAATGAAGAGTGGCATGACGTGACATCACACAGAGTCCTGGTCCATGTACAGGCGACGGGAGCCCCCGATGGAAGCCCTTAACCACCCCCCATTCCCCCCCACCCCCCATCCCCCCATCCCCCCCCATCCCCCCAGCTCCCCAGAGGGTGAGTGACATGCCTCTCTGATCGTCTACCCGGGGGGGGGGCGTGATGCCTGCTGTGTCCCGCTTGCAAACACACAGGGGCGCGGCTGTGTCCCCCCCCCCCCCCCCGCCACGGGCCTGCATGAGAAGTCACTGCTAATCAGTGAAGAATGCCTTCTCTATGCAGCGCGCGCACACACACACACACACACACACTATACTTAACTCACAGTACTCCCTCTGCGCCTCTTTCCACAAGCACAAACACTCCACACACAAGAGCATTCACTCACAAAACCAACATCACATTCGTTTTGCGTACTTAATTCATTTGGCCTATTTCAGCGATCGTTTGTTTAATGATCATATTAATAATTTATAATAAAATGGGATACAGGAGGTCAGACAGAGGACAGGGGTACATCGATGTTCTGACGTTGCAAATTAGGGATGATTTATTTTACCCACGCAGAATTAATTAGAGGAGTCCCTCGCGTGCCAATGCACACACACATACACACACACACACACACACGGCTGTACAGGAACTTAAAACACAGCGATGAAGGAAACAGAGCTCAAACTGACCCGCGATCACGAAGCGGACGTAAAAAAGACGCTCCGGGACAGATCAGGCCCGCGGTTTCTCATTCCCAGTAGGGACGCGGACGAGTCAAGCGGCGGTAAAGTTTACAGCCCGAAGTGGCAGTTTGATTTTGAACTCAAACTGTTTTGTCAGAAGCGATGAAATCTGACACCCGCTCTGTCAGATAAACACAAGGGGGGGGGGGAGGGGGGTGTGATGTATCGCTGGCAGAATCAGCGCGTCCGCGTCTCAGCTCCCCGCGAAACCATCGATCGCCAATCTCGGTCGGGACGCGTGCGGCATGCCGATCTATTCACACGCCGCAGTCGCGCTTTCCAGTCAAGCGGACACGAGGTTGGCTAACTACAGCCTTGTAGCCTTATACCCTCAAAACCCTGAAGCTAAATGAGGCTGGGACTGGCTGGGATTGGCTGGGACTGGCTGGGACTGGCTGGGATTGACTGGGATTGGCTGGTTATCCAGGCTGACCTCTGTGAATGTAATGGAACTGCTCAGGCTCTCAAGTGCACTGTAGTCTGCCATATTTCCACGACAACACATCCCAACACTTTAAACCTGCTATATACTAGGAGGAGGGGTGCATGTGGTTTCCTCACACAGTTCAAAGACATGCAGGTAGGCCGATTGGAAACTCCAAATCTCTATATATATACCCATAGGTATGAGTGTGTGTGTGAATGGTGTGTGTGCCCTGCGATAGATTGGAGGCCTGTCCAGGGTGTATTCCTGCTAATGCATGCTGGGAAAGGCTCCAGCAACCCCCAACACCCTTACCAGGAATAAATGAGCATAGATAATGGATGGAAAGATGGACGTGCTCTGAAAAAAAACAGATGTCACTTTGAAAGAGCTCACGTTACCCTTGAGGTTGCAGGACAGCGTGGAGCCGTCCTTTGAATTACAATCCGAAGATGGAGCCGCATAAAAACAGTCATATATTAAATATGATGAAACGGTCCGATTCTCCAGTTGCGGCTTTGATTGAACAGGCCAACTTCAGTTTGCCACGTCCCGTTAGCCTTAACAAGTATCGAGAGGCCCGAGCAAGGTGCTCCTTAAATTAACAGGAGCCTGTTAAATTGAAGTCGGCCTGATTCTCTGAGATAGTACACCCCCCACCCCCACCCCCACCCCCCCTGCTGCTGAAAAAGCCATTCGGTAACAGGCGGTAGACGCTCCTCTGCCGGGGGGCCCAGCAGAATCATTAGTCTTGTTCAGGGACGGGACGCGGGGATCCGTCCGTGCTTTTGATGAAAGGTTCTGGCTCACACTGCGTTCGTTAAAAAAATAAAAAATAAAATAAAAAAATCCCTCAGCAGTTACGGACGATACCAAAGGGCGGCAGCCCCGTTCGTTCCGGAACATTCTCTGGTCCTGCTCCTCGGTCTCCACGCGGAGCGAGGGTCCGCTGGCTAAGAGAACCACTTCCTGTCTCTCTCTCTTAGCGCAGACCCCGGGGCACGTATTATTTTTTTGCCATCTGAACTCCGCTCGCCGCGGAGCCGAAGGTTTATCGCCGTTGTTGTTTTTTTCGGGTCGGTCTCGCCGTTCGTCTTGCCTATCAGAGCTCGTCACGCCCCCCCGACGCCTCTTGTGCTCCGTGTGCTTTACAGCTTAACACTTAAATGGGGTGGGGGGTCGGGGGGGGGGGGGGGGGGCAAAGCCAACAACGCCAAAAACCAGTAGAGCGTGTGTTTGTCCTCTGCAATGCAGTGTTTCCCTTGTTCATTTAGCATTCTGTTCAAACGGCCAGCCGGGTTTGGGCAAATGCCCCCCCCCCCCCCCGTCTCTGGGACATTACCCAGAGTGCACCGGACTGCGGGGGGCCACATGTAGCCAACTCGGCTCCCCTTGCTTCGGAACACTGAATTTACGGTCCTCTTTTTCACGCTACAGGCCACACAGTACTACAGGACAGCTAGCACAGACCGGAGCTGTGGTTTGCTGCACAGCGATGACAGCTGGTAAACCTGTGGATGTGTGCGGTGGACCCATACAAACTCTGTAACAGTTGATTTAGCACTGAAACATTTTACCGTTCGGCAGGATGGGGATAGCCGTGCTCCACTGCTGTGGACTCCCGGTCCTGCTCAGCTTGCGACCCGCGCCGGTCCTGCTCAGCTTGTGACCCGCGCCGGTCATGCTCAGCTTGCGACCCGGGCCAGACTCGAACCCACAGCCACAGCGTTGAGCCCCAGCCTGTGCTCATAACCAGCACCTTTTACGAGCAGGACAGGGAGCCTCCCTTCCTCCACTTCATTGGTTCACAGAAATCGAGCATACTGCAATATATCAAAATATATATGTCTATATGTTACCAAGATCTGAAACAAAAGATTGTTCAACACTCCACAATTTGTGGGGCAAATGTACAAATGATTGCTTTTCTTTTTTTAAAAATTTTTAGGTATTGCAATATATTTTAGTTCTGTGAATTGTACAATTGTCCACCGTATATTAGTATGCAGTATATTCACAGTATATTGCAGTATATCGCATTTGCAGAAGGCTCCTTCCGGGATGACCTCATTCAGGGCCGCAGGAGGGTGCGGGTGTTCGGGGAGAGGCCGACACCGCGGCCGGAATCGGACCCGAACGCCCACGGGCCAGCAGCACAGAGCGGCTCTCGTCCTGAGCTCGGTGTGGGCTGGGAAATTAGTCAGGAGCACACAGCAGCTGTGCGGTGGGGGGGTTGGGGGGGGGGGGGGGGGTATTAAGTTTAAAGGACGCTTAAAG
>NC_049204.1:64499857-64529857 GCF_013347855.1 Anguilla anguilla
TTTTACCGCTGAAGCCGATAATCTGCGCCAATCCACTTTTCATGCGCATTTGCTTTTGTGTCGCGGGGGTCAGTACAGAGGAGCGTTCCCCTTACACCCTCGCCTAATGCCCCTTCCATAAACAATAGCATGGCATTAATCTGCACAACTCTGGAAATCCCATCTGATTTCATCCGAGTGCATACATTCCTGACCTTGTTTCCAGCAACAACAAAAAAAAAAACAAACAAAAAAAAAAAAAACAAACAGGAGACAGGAGCAAAATCTGCAAATCTCAGTCATTGATTGATCCCCACTCATATGTACTTTATGCATGCATGAGCCATTAAGCATGGAGAACCCTGTGGGGAAGCAGTACATGTTTTGAGGATGAAAAATATAACAATGCAAGTTATAGTTATGGGGTAATTCAGATATCCTGACCAAGATTAGTCCTAGAACTATTCTAACCATACATTTTGACGATGCTAGATAAGGACTAACTAGGCCTATACATTGGATTCATACTAACCAGAGTCTACTGACGGCATCTTATCTAAATGTGTGAGAATTCTTACTCTACTCAAAATACAACAAAAACAGCACTGAAACTTGCATTGAAAATTTTCATTTAATATGCTTGATGATTAAATTTAGAATAATCCCCATGTATAACTACATGATTTCTGTGGAAATGTGATTATGCAATGCTACGCACTGTAAATGGTTTCCAAAAGACTGTTGGCTTAGCTGAAGCACAAAATATGGTTCAGTATATTTATAGTTAAATATATTCATTCTTTACCACTCAGTGTATAAACTGCCTTCACTTGCACAGAAATTACGTTATTTTTTATTCGGGTCTGACTTCAAGAATGTGCATTTCCTCACAAACAAGGCTATAGTAGCCTGCTGTGATATGTGCACGATCATTGTAAGTATGAGCGTTTTTTAAATATCATTTTGCCACAAAATATAACATTTTAGGCGTTAGCCCTCATATGGATAATTTAAACACATTTCACCTTTGAATAAACGTTGAAATCAACGCGGTTCCGAAGTCTGCTTTCGCCACCGAATTACATGGCGCTTGTACGGCGCGGTAAGCATTTCAGTACCACTGAAAGATGAACAGCTCCATTCGCGTGCCAGACTGTCGCGACAGTATTGCCAATGACGGCCAGCCTCGCCGCTTTGAATTGTTGCCTACCGAACTCATACATCCGCCTAACATCCTATAATCCTTGGCTAATGGCTATTGGAACACTAATAACAGGCCACATATCTTCGTTCAATGATAAATTATTACCTTGCCGACGGCGCGACACATTCTATAAAACTGCACGCGATTACACAATTTACCAATAAAACCTTCACCTACCTCGTTATTTTTTCCAAGTAGCAAGATCGGCCCATGAAGTACCTTTTTATTTTCGTTAATGAATGCAATTACTGTGGTTTTAAATCTGATGCATGACAATAATTCGGATAAAATATTAACCAGCTAGAGCAAACAAACACGTAGGCTCTGCAATTGACTCAGCCATAAAATTATGCCAAGTCACCATGGCAACAAGCGATGCAATAACTTGCCGTTTCTGGACAACGTTCAAATCGCCTACCTATTTTGCTGTTATAATAGTCATCATTGCTAAACATGAAATGTCATTGACAAGGTTTGCAGATATACTATATAGACTGCAGTGCATCACTTCAGTATTAGACTAGGCGAAATGGGAATATAGATTTAACCTACACAAAGTCTCAAAATGCTAGCAGGAGCGATAGCCACCCTGATGTAGCCTGCCGCTTTGCTTTCATCTCGCAGGTGTCTCGTCAGTTGGGCATTCTGATTCTGAATAGGCAATATTCTAAGACTTTCGTGAATCATCCTGTTCGAGTGACTGAAATTCAATGTGCTTTGTGTCCTGCTGCGCCGGACATTCGGACATTGGTCAACCATCGTTTCAACCTCTCTATCCCACCCCCCAAAATAGTGAGACATCGATAGCCTATTCCTAACAGTTAACCAGTGCTACCTCGAATCCGTTTAAAACTGCTAAGATCAAAACAAGTAATCTGACAGCTGAAAATATCAGTATCCATAAAACGAATGATAAAACCATCTGCCAAATGTGTTTTTTTTTTAGCTATGCATCGAAATGCGAGCCAGATGCCTTTTTTTTTTTTGACATCCTAAAACACGGCACGACTGGCTTTCACACGGGAGACACAAAAAGACATGAGTCACAGACACCTCCGAATGCCGTACAACCAGACTAGGCGCCGACTATACAACAACCCAACTCCTAATTCCTCACATCAAAAACTAAGCGTCAACCTGCGCTTTCATGCATGGAAAAAAAACCGCCGGTACCTTTCTCCTCAGCGCGTGAACACAGTACAATGCAGCAGATCCACCATGTTACCAGAGAGCCAATAGCGTGGTCTGCACGTGCGTCCCTACCTGTCTCCAGGTTGAAGGAGAGCCGCGCTTCGGCGAGGTAAGGGGTATCGCTCTTGGACCGGACTCTTCTGATGGGTCGGCGGTCTGTGTCCTCCTCCGAAGAGGCCGCCATGAATGTTCAGAAAACGTCCAGGGGCGACTAGCCGGGAAAGGCAGAGAGCCACCGCCGATGACGGGGAAATGTTCGAGGGGGGTGGGGGGCGAGAGAGAGGGAAACGGCGAGGATGGGAGAGGGAGACGTGGACGCGAAGGCGAAGTCCCAACGACTAGAGCCAAGCAATAAAAAAAGAGGAGTAAAACAAACCCCGCCCCTTTCGGAAGAAAGAAGCGCTTTCTGGTGTGGACCATGAAACACCAAATCAGAAATAACGGCAATTACGATACCGACGTTGCCAAATTGGCTATATTTATGTGGTGAGAACAATTACAATTATCAGTTGTTGTCGTTGTGCGCTAACAACTTAATTATATATTCACATCTTTGTCCTTTCTGACCATGCATAAGTAGGCTACATGAACACAATTGGAACATACACAGCGTCAGTGACACAGTTGGAATGCTTCCAAATTGTAAACAGATTACCTACGGCCATTAATTTATGCGAAAACGTGCTGTGAAATGCATCCGCAACATTAGCTTAACCTTTTAAAATGAGCAGTAACCGTAAGAGGAACCAGATTTTGACAGATCTAGGTGTGATGGAACAGGACTCGGCATGGTAGTTTTAAATAAAGTTGATTAACAGACCGGAAATATTTCCACCACAGAACATTTCTGCAGAGATAACACGATGATTGATAATATGAATGGGTTTGGACTGATCAACGTCTGTAACTATTGTAGCAACAATTCAATAATGTTTTTTTTAAATTATCGGCTGTTGATTCTTACATGGCAGAGTAATGCAAAGCTTAAATGTCCCACTTCTGCTGATGTCCCACATTTGCTGACTCCACCCTATTTGCGTTAACGTGCAGTTGAACAGGTGTCCCTAATAAAGTGGCCGGTGAGTGTATACTGGACTGGCGGCCCAATCTCGGCCAGGTTGTTGTGTAGTTCTCGCGGAATTTAAATCAGCTAAAATCTCTCGCTGACATTTTTTTACCATGTCGATTATTTAAAACGAGCCATTTCTCAGTCGCCTTTTTAAAAAATGTGCTTCGAAGAGCCAATTTCCTTTGAACAAAACTGGTGATTTGACTTCGTAATCCCACTGGGAATGGAAAAAGCCTCTGGTCTAATCTTTCCAGCGTCTCTTGTTATTGAATCTCGGTTAAACGCTGTCTTGTTCGTATCCATGTCATGTGCATGTGCATATACGAGTGTGTGCATGTGCGTGTGTGTTTGTGTGCGTGCGTGCAGCCTACAGCATGTAGGCCAGAGCTGTTTTTTTTATTTTTTTCTAGCATTTTAATGGCTTGCGAAAGTTCCCCCGCGACTCAAGACTCTGGGCATGGATCTAACGCGCCGCATCTTGTGAAGAGTAGCGCGGCAGGTGCAGCACGTTCGGGGTTGGAAAAGGGAGATCAAAGCTGCACCGGGGCGCGTGAGTGGATCTACAAATGGCTTTGATCTCTCACCTCTCTCTCTTTCCCGCGTTTCAGGTCTACTGCCATCCACATAGTACAGCATTTTCTTCCTGGTCCAGGAACCGCATAGTGATTACAAAAGTGTTTCTGTGGATGGGGTCATCCGCTGGTCAAGCTGATAATGGCTACATGTTCGAGGCACAGGTGACTTGGACTTAATTGTATACTTTAAAACAGTGGTCTCAAACTCGTTGCCATGGAGGGCCGTGTGTATGCAGGTTTTCATTCCAACCAATTAATGCTGCCTAGGCGTTGCAGATCAAGTTTGAACTAAGATTCAGAAATTACCTGGCCCCATTTCCTGCTTCAAATGTTTTCAGAAACATCTTTTAGCTGACCGTTCAGGTGGAATAAGAGTGAGTTTATGAACAGGCCGCCATGTTTATCCGGTTTGAGAAGCGTTGGGCCGAAACAAATCTTCCCAATGAGATGACGGCAATGTTCCGTGGTATTAAAAAGTAAACGGAAGAATTTGCGGGCAGCAACAATTTCCCGACTGTATCTATCTTGATTGACATCTACAGATGCAGCAGTATCTCCAAAGAGCTACTCGGATATCCCGACTGGCGCAGGGCCAGAGTAGAATGCAGAAAGCTATTTTCAAATGTTTTTTGGTTTTTTTTTTCTGACAAAATCATATTATTTCAGAAAGTTGAAATAACAGCATGGATTAAAATATTTAAACGATCAAGTAGCCATGTTTATAGCTCTTATAAAAGGTCCCGGAGAGGCGCTGGGTCTGCTGGTTTTTTGCTTTTACTCAGCACTTAATTGATCCCTTACAGCAGTCGATTACACAGTCATCTCACATCACCTGCTTTTTTTGGTCTAAGCCAGGGGTGCACAACTCCGGTCCTGGGGGGCCGGTGTGCATGCTGGTTTGTGTTCCAAACAATTACCTTAGTTTTAGTTTTTTGACAGCTCTATAGACTAGGCTGGTTAACTCCTGGACTTGAGCACAGTAAACTCTTTAGGATACGCTTGCAGCTGTAGCTGGTGCTTATGCAATTTTCAGATCAGGATATGACTGAGCTGATTAAATAATTAAGAAGAGACGTTGGCACAAAATCCTGAAACGGATCGGCCCTTGTTGTGCACCCCTGGTCTAAGCGCTTGCTGTATTTAAGGTGAAAACAAAAGGCAGCAGACCCTGTGGCTCCCCAGGACCAGCATTGGCCACCCTCTGACTTAAGAGTTCGCCTGTGCCAGCTGTAAGACGCACCGTTCTCTGGGGCCATGGCTGAGCTGCTCAGGTAGCAGAACACAGGTAGCAGAAAAAGAAACAGCGATGGGTTCCACATATTTTGGAGAGTATGCTTTGTGCCTGTACTCTCCCGAACCTATGGAGGTGGTTACAGCAAAGGACAGGCTTAAAAAAACCAGGAGTTCCCAATTCAAAGACAAGAAGTCATAAGTTAAACACAAAATAAATACACTGAGATTGAGCACACTCATATCTCTCATCCGTGTAAAATTAACGAGTGACTTTAATTAGACAAATTTGCATTTAAAAATAAATGGCCTCTTAAAAATGTATTTGTTAGAAGCAAAAGTTCAGTGAATATATTGAGAAGCTAGCACTGTACTGTGTTTTATGGTATAATGGTGAATAGTGAAATGGTGAATACACAGTTTGGGTGCACACAAGCACAGCACATTATGCCATCTTGTGGAAAATGTGGCAAAAAAAAAAAACAAAACAACAGCAGCAGCAAATAAAAACAAAATTTTAACTCTGAGATCAAGATCAATGCAAATGCAGTTCATATTTGCATTTTTATTAATGCCGGCTTTTGACTATCTGACAGAGCATCTCTCGCAGAATATGTAGAAGCAATTTGTAGACAAGACTTTGGGTGCCGGAGAACTCTCTGGGTCGTGCTTATCCGTTTCTGCTGATCCATTTTTAATTAAACTAAGTGACAATAACTTCACTCCCGTGGCAACAAGAGCATTGTAAATTCATTATTGACTTTAATTAGCATATAATACAATTCCTTCACAGTATTTGCAACAAGCCTTGCGGTGAGATATATAACTTCGCTGGCGAACACGTGAAAGTTGGGACAGGCCAGGAGAATATATTTTGTTGCTATTATCTTGAGCGCTACTTGGTTTCAGCCGTCTAATTAAATCCCCAGCTGACGCATAATGACTACAATTAGGCTGACTGCTGACTGTAAACAAATGCGCGCGTGCTTGAGCAAGGCCTTGAAGTTCACACATCGTGTAGTTCTGCACAGTATCACCTCGCATTGAATCTGGAGAAATGATAAGCTCTTTACAAATTTGACCTTTAAAAATACAATGTGATATAGAAGTCGGTTCTCTTCTTGCAGTGACGATCTGGGCAATCAAAGAAGGTGGCAATGCAAGGGATTGTGTAGCAAATCAGATGTTGGGGTGATTAGGTGTCCAGATGGAGAGAGAGAGAGTTCATTTATTTCTTTTTTTGTGGTCTTTTTGGCCAGGACATCAGGGTTAACACTTGTACGCCATGGGATCTTTAATGACCAGAGAGAGTGCATAATTCAGCTGAATTTTTTTTTCCAAAGGCCAGCACAGTGGTTGCAAAACCCCAGCACTGTGCTGTGCAGAGACATTGGATTCTGTGGAGATCGAGGAAACAGTGCCCCCTGCTGGCACACAAACACTTATTCAGTCAACAGCCGAGATTTCCCAGGTGGTGGTCTGCCAACCACATACTAACCAAGCACAGCCCGGCTTAGTTTACACATTTAGCCACGAGAACAGGCACAAGGTGTTATGACTGTGAGAACCCTCTGAACCTACTTTAATAACTACTGAATATAGTCAAAACGTATGCATGAAAGATCAGCTCACACAAAAGCAGTACGAAAAAAAAAAAAATTTAAAATTTTTTTTCTAATGGGTAATTTCTGAGACGAACTGTCGATAAGGGGCAGCGATTCCTTCAGTCAGAAACACTCCACGTACTTTCACTTTTAAACGTTTCCTGCACCAAACTTTCCAGCTAAGGGCTGAGCTGCACAGCGCGCATAGTGGGTGTGCCTTCGAGCGTGACCCTCCGGTGAAGCGCGGGCAGTGGAGGGATTATCCTCACCAGAACCAGAACCAGAACGACGCGTGGACCCACATACAGAAATGTGCTCACACACATACTGTAAGATTGCTCTAAACTGCTAGGCTTATATGGGCCTAGAAATAAAGGGCTCTGAAAAGCTTCTCTGACTTGTCATCATAGGAGAACCCTGTTTAGTACGGTTGGCAGCGTAGTATAATGGGTAAGGTGCTGGTCTTGTAACCTAAAGGTCCTGGATTCGATTCCCGGGTAGGTCACTGCTGTTGTACTCTTGAGCGAGGTACTTAACCTGCATTGCTTCGGTATACATCCAGCTGTATAAATGAATGCAATGTAAATGCTATGTAAGAGTTGTGTAAGTTGCTCTGGATAAGAACGTCTGCCAAATGCCTGTAATGTAATTCTTTATGAAACCCTCTATGGTAGGTGCTAAAATTGTGAAAGCTGCCAGGCTGAACCATTTTTTCCTGACAAAGAGCCCATGAACTAGTCGGGGTTCTTCTGTCCTCTCTCAAAGCCTTATATTCAATTTCTCACTTCAATGAGAACATCGGTTGCAACTCATTTAGGAGGGGAATGAATGGTCTTTAATATTTTCTCAAATTTTAGCCTAATCAAGAGGCATATGTACAGCATGTGTACACCATAAAATGCATCATCAATTAAATGACTAAATTTAATGGAAAAAAGGGCATACCCCGTCCTAACCCCTACAAAACCGTTTGATGAGGTCATTATAAAATGGTGGCCTTACATTTTATGACCACTGTTGTGATAAAATATAAACCCGAGAAGCGATATCAATAATTGAATCGCTATTTATTTCGGAATTTACGGCCAAGAGCCAGCACATTTTTATGTTGTGATTGTGTGGGTATTTTTAATTTAGTCCACGAGAGGGCTCTGTATACTTAACGTGCACTTTTCTATAACGTAATATCTCCTCATCCTGCAACATGACGGTGTTATTGCTTTTCACTGCGCTGCCTCTGGCGAGTGAAAAAGCACTCTTGATGCAAAATATTAACAAATCACGACCATCAGCGTTGAGTATGTGGAGCTAAAAAAACAACGGCGAGACTGCATCGCATTTTGACCGCACTTGAAGAGCCCCGATAATGTCATTACAGTTGGAGGAGGGTAAGCCACATTGGACGTCCTGCTAGCTAGCAGCAAATATTCAAATAAAAAAATATGACATTCGAGTTGGCCATTATTTAACGTATGGGAACACACGTGGGTCCTTCGGATGTTTAGCTAGCAAAGTAACGAAAGATAAATAAATTAACGGAAATGTTTCTAGATATGTGTTTAACATCAGTTCGCTAATGTTAGCTATCTTGCAATGGTATTGTAAAATACAGACAGCTTGCTAATGCTACTAGACTGGTTATTCGGTTTGCTCAATTGTCTGGTTAACTGTTAGCCAGCCTCGCTCTTTTGCTGAATGTTTGTGGGTATCTTAGCACATAGCTATGATCGCTTGTAATGTAGCAAACTAGCCATCGCGTCCGCAGGGTTGTGCACGTAAATTGTGTGCTTAGGAAAGGAGAAGCTAGCAGTCAAATAGGTACTGTTGCTGTAACTAGCCACAGGCTAGCCAGCTGCAAGTCTGGACTAGACCTAGTCAAACTTGGCTAGCCTAGCTAAGTTTGGTCAACCCTTTGAAGGTGATACTTATTTACGTTGACTTGGCTGCCTAGCTAGATTAGTTAGCGTTATGAGCTGCTAATTAACTTTGCACTTTAAGTGTGTACTGTTAGCCACTCTGGTTCAAATAGTAGCTGAATTAGCCGACCAATGCTAATTAATTCTTAAATTCAGGATACGCAGAAAAGCTGCAGTTTTAAGGTTCGCACCTCTACCGAGAAACTTGCTGTCTATCAAAGACAACGTGCTAATATGATGACGTAATTTCTAGGTTCAGCGCTTCTAAAACACCTGTCGAACACTATCTACCAAGCTTGGCTGTGTAAATAGCTAGTCTATAAATTTATGCGTTTTGTTAAACGGCAGGGGAACTATTTATGATGAACATATGCATTATCCAAGAGTTTGCTACACAAAACGTACATATACAACAAATACATTTTTAAGTTGTTTAAAATAGTGCCCATTTTAATGCCGTGAAACCAAATGTTCTTTACTCGTAATGTGCCGTTGACAGAGTAAGCATAATTTACTTGTTATCTCTACTTATTAAACTCCATTTGGCAAGGTGTTTAGGAACATTTATTTTTTATACTGGAAATGACTTCCTTATATATTGTGTCAAATACGTAAGTTATTTCGCATTGTAGTGCCGTTAGGTATTTAACATTAAATACAGACAAGGAAGTAATCAGACAAGGAAGTGATTTTCTTTAGTCTTTGTTTGTTTGACGTGTATTGGCGAAGCTTGGATAGAAGCACGCGCGTGGTGAGCATTTTGAGAATGCGTTTATTGATTTTTTCCCCCCTCCTTTTTAGGGCTGTGAAATCTTAATCAATGATCCTTCGACAGCTGGTGTCAAGGGGGCTGGTACCTCAACTGCGTGGCGGAATAAGTAGCGTCTCTAGCAGAAAGAAGCTGTTAGTTGAGATGGCACGACCTAGCTCAGGTAAGGGTAATACATTTTTTAAAATTTTTTTAAAACACTTACCTTTTCAGTACAGAGATTTCTGTACAGAGTGGTGATGCCTGATACCAGTACACTGATCATTATATTTGAATAGATCTTTGACATAGTTTTTTTTGTTGTTGTTGTAAACAATAGCAATTAAAATGTTTCAGGGAGATGTCTGACATGTACAGTATTCTGATAAAAAAATATATGTGTATGGAAAACCCTGTGCATTTACAGAGGAGGGTAAGGGTTTGGGAAGAGATTAAGTTCTGCTTTGTGGAAGGCAATCTATGGATTTTTCAGTTCCAGTACGGTGTCTTACGGTCCTGCCATACAAAAATGGGCGAAAATATAATCAAGGATAATTGTGTTTGTGATATCACAATAGGTAAAAAAAAAATATTTAAAAAAATATTCCTGAGTGTATCCATGATAAGTGGGTTTAGAGCAACTACTTGAGAGTTAACGTGCACTTGTTGTACGTCGTTCTGGATAAGAGCGTCTGCTAAATGCCTGTAATGTAATGTGCTTCTGGCTGTTCTGACGATTTCCCACATTTCAACCACGTACATGCAGGGGATGGTTTTGTATTCAGGCAGTTCTAGCTTTGGCTTAATTTGTTCCCATTGTACTGCGGTTGAATTGTTGTCCTGTGTGCCATGAATTGAAGACAGGATTGCTCTAAAAATTTCACTCATGGGTTACAGTCACACTATGAATTCATCCAGATTCTCTCTCGCTCTCTTTCACTCACCTCTCCCTCTCTCTGTTTGTCTCTCTCTGTCTCTCTCTCTCTTTGTCTCTCTGTCTCTCTCTTCCCCCCTCTCCCCTGTCTCTCTCTGTCCCCCCTCTCTGTCTCTCTCTCTCTCTCTCTCCTCTCTCTTTGTCTCTCTCTACCCCCCTTTCTCTCTCCCCCTCTCTCTCTGTCTCCCCCCCCCTCCCTTTCTCCCCCCCTCTCTCTGTCTCTCCCTCTCAACCCGCAGACCTGGCGGAATTTCGGAAGGTCTTTTCCAAAGCCAAGCACGTGGTGATCCTGACGGGGGCGGGGGTGAGCGCGGAGAGCGGGGTGCCCACGTTCCGGGGTGCGGGCGGGTACTGGAGGACATGGCAGGCGCAGGTAAAAAAAAACCCCCGGCACCTGTGCCCTCTCGCCGCTGGGTACGGGCGCGGTTCACACCCCCCTCGCGCAGTTTAACACGCACAGAGGGCGCAGCTCTGCTGGCTGTGCTGCTGGAGGCCATGGTTTATCAAACTCGATAAGCATTCATTCATCCATTCATTTGTTTATTTATTTAATCTTTATTTACCCAGGGTAGGTTCGCTGAGCACGGATCCAATGCTGCCTAAAAAGTGTTTTTTTTTATTTTATTTTTTTTTACTTTTTACTTTTTTGGCAGCTTGGTAACAACATGTTTTTATTTGTTTTATTTCGTTTGACGCAACCCGGCTTCAGGGTGGTCTTGTCATGTGGAATCCACATGAATTCGCAAACAGCATGCTGGAGAAAACTGAAAGGAGGAGAGAACCCTTGTGCAACGGCGGCCGCTATCAGTAAACAAGATAACCGATGCTAACGTCAGTCAGGAGCAGCGGTAGCGTAGGGACTGCCTTGCGGGAACACGGTCGCCGTTTCCAAGGTTATCACCCTCGTCCGGAGTGACCTTTCACATCATGTGACCAAGGCAGGAAAACAAGGGGAGAGCAAAACGGAATAGAACAGCTTTAGCTTCCCCCTGGGGCAACTTAAGGTGAAGCAGTCTGCGTGCAAGAAATTAAACAATTTACCCTGAATTGCATTAAGAAATAAAGTTATAGAAAATTGCATTTAGAAATTTCTAAATTACATTGCTATTACTGCAAATTAGAAGTGAAGAATTGTTTTGAGGGAATTTCATTAAGAACTTCCCTGCATAAAGTACGTGGGAAAAAAAACAGAAAAAATACATTTCAGGCTACGTTAAATCCGAAAATGAAGTGAAACATTGAAATTATGGTGTGCTGTGTCATCGATGAGGTGAACAGATGTTGGCACAACAGTTTTCCATCTCTGTTTGAAGATTGAGTCAATGCGGAAAGGACTCAACAGTGAGGCTGTATCTGAGGGTTTTTTTCTGTATGTAAGGATCCTTTGAAAGTGCTCTCATTTGAATGTAGGAGATTTGTGATTGTGAAAGTGCTTGGATTTATTGAAAGGTTTAGTCAAATGTTTTTTTTTTGTTGTTTTTGTTTTTTAAAATGTAGTTGGCCAGAGGATGTGCAGGTCAGTTCATGCATTGTGAAATCACTGACCGCTGCATTCTGTTTTCCTTGGCGCACATTTCCCTGATGACCTTTGTCCAGTGTGAGGGTGGGATTTTCAGTTGTTTTTTTTGTTTTTGACTTGTGTCAGGTACTGTTTTGGTGACCCCCGGTAAGGGGTTTGTCTCTTCGTTTCTGTTATCGTTTCCTGGTTCCTGTGTTGTTGACTTGTGTCAGGTGTTGTGGAGGTGAGCCCGGTAAGGGGTTTGTCACTTCATTTTCGTTTATCGTTTCCTGGTTCCTCTGACCCCCACCCAACCACCCCCCCCACCCCCCCCCCCCCAGGACCTAGCCACGCCCGTGGCCTTCTCGCGGAACCCGTCGCGCGTGTGGGAGTTCTACCACTACCGGCGCGAGGTGATGCTGACCAAGAGCCCGAACGCGGCGCACCTGGCCATCGCCGAGTGCGAGGCGCGGCTGAGCCGGCAGGGCCGGGCGGTGACGGTGATCACGCAGAACATCGACGAGCTGCACCGCCGCGCCGGGTCCCGGCACGTCATGGAGATCCACGGTGAGCGCCGGTCGCCGACCCGCTAGCCGGGCGTTAGCGCGTTAGCACGTTAGCTCGTTAGCCGTATCCTGCGCGCCTGGCTCCTTACGAGCCATCCTTACGCGACCCGGTAGCATTGCGCGCGCGCATTAGCACATTAGCCCGTTAGCCGTATCCTGTGCGCCCGGCTCTGGTACCAGCGTGTCTTTTAAGGAGCGCTCCGGCCCTGGGCAGCGCCAGTGTGAAATTCCTCTGCGGCCTCCGGTTTCAGGCTGCAGTTACGCGCCTCGCGGTGCGGCTAGCAGCGGCGGCGATGCTCGACACACCACCGGGCTGACTCGCTAGCTGGGCTTCCCGCTCGCTTCCTTCGTCCGCGTCCTGTAATGTCGTGGAAGGCCGTTCGCCGGTGTCCCAGTGCGGCCATCTTTCTTTCCTCGCTGGCTCGGGGTCCCTCTCCGGCACGTTTAGCCATATCGGTCTGTTGGCGGTTCTAACGGTCAAACTGGCCGTGGGTCGCTGGGGAAGGACAGCGAGTGCCTCTGTATGGGGGGGGGGGGTGGGGGAATGTATTCGAAATGTAACCTGCCTCAATATTTATGTCCCCTTTTGTCAAATGTGGCACTGTTGCTAGTGTAGCCCTGGTTACCTGGCACCAAAAAAAATCCCGTTGACATTGCAAATCTTAATGTCATCAAGGAAGCTCGTGGAAAACGTAAACCTGGTTTGAGCGGGAACACCTCAGGAATAAAGCTGAATAAAGAGCCGTTTCCTTTTCCGCGAAGGAGCTCCTGCAAATTCCGTCGCTCCTCCGGTGTGGAGGAATGCGGTTACCATGGCAACAGACCCCGAGCGCACACGCCCGTAGAAGGCGACAGGAGGCGCGTCAGCTGACCGGGGGAAAATCCCGCCAGCCTGAGTCTGTGTGTGTAAAACAGCGGGGGGGCACTTCGGCGCCAACAGGGCAGTCACTCATATGAGGGGTGGTCTGCTTATCGCAGAGCCACTGGCTACCACCGGTCAGAAAGGGAAGCCAGGATACAGCCCAGGCTGCTGCTACCTGTGTAAGGTCAGCAGTGCTGATAATCCACTCTTGTGTGTGCCTGTGTCTTCAGGAAGCCTCTTCAAGACCCGGTGTACCAGCTGTGGGAATGTAGCCGCCAATCACAACAGTCCGATATGTCCTGCTTTGGAAGGCAAAGGGTAAGGCATCATCATCATCATCATCGTCATCTTCATTTCCCTCTTGCTGTTGATGTAAAGCTAATGAAGACCCAGCCTCATCTCTATTAAAAATATCTATTACTGTTTTAAAGGAAACCTTGTGAATCCTTGTCGTCTTTTGTTCTCAGTGATACTCTCTTAATCAGAATGCTCGTAGGGTCATGGGGTCATAGGTCGTAGGGTTGTAGGGAGACCTTTGCATGTCTTGATTCTCGAACCCTCGTCTCCCCAGAGCCCCGGACCCAGACACCAGTGATGCCCAGATCCCCGTGGAGGACCTGCCGAGGTCTGTGGCCTTTTTTTTACGACGGCTTCACCTCCGGGCTAAGAGAGCCCTGAGAACACTCTCTTTAACTCCCGCCTTCAGACCCAGATGATCCCCTCTGGAGTAATGCAATGAGCATGTTCAGCACACGATTCATTTTAACCAAAAAACCTTTAAATTGTCCAACACTTGTATGTGCATTAGGTGCATTAGCAAAGAGAGCTTCCACTACTGATGAATGTTTTGGAGAAGATAGAAATCTAATGAGATTTTGATAGTAGAGATGAGTAAGTAACCGATATGGCGAGTTGACCTTGGCCACAGTCAGTCACTCTGTTACATGGAGATGAATCAGTGAATCCCATTTATGCAACGTTTTGTCAATACTTACACAGGAACCCTCTACACCTAATTATCCTATAAATGTATATGTCTTAATGTGGTTCTTTATGTTCATCGCAAGGTTGTGGATTTTCTTGATAGGAGACATGGTTCTTGAAGATAGGTGCAGACATATAAGTTGCTGTTTCATGCTCCTACCACAGGGGGGCAATGGAGGAACATGAGAAAAACACATCTTCACTGAGCACCATTGCTTTACTCCCACACGTAATATTCAGCCCAGGGGGGTTGAGGTAAAACGAATTTCCCCTCGTCTTGCCTGGGTTTGTTAACATCTCCTGCACTGTTAATGACTGTGCCAGTCAAAAGAACAGGTTGGCTGCTATATATATTTTTTTTTTATAGGCTTTTTATTTTTTGCGATTCTCAATCAGGCGTCCGGCATCCTAAGATTCCATTTCCGTTCCGTGTAACAGATCATTATCATGTCGCTGATCATCTTCTGACTCGATTTCCTGGCCGAATTAAGAGATGAGAGAAGGACTGTTTTCTCAGCAGATATGCGGGAAAATGTGTTGGTGCAGAACGTTTGTGTGCGTTCCATCGTGTAATTTAGTGTACAGGTTGAAAAGACCTGAACAGATGACGGTGTATCACAGACATTATATACTGAGGAAAACGTTGTCAGCACTTTAAATGCTGTGTGTACTGTCTGTGTGAGCTTGTATGTCTATATGTTGTGTGTGCATTTGTGTATGTGTGCTTGTGTGTGCAGGCGATATATACATGTATGTACATTACATATGTGTATGTATTCATGAATATGTATAGTTGTGTGTGCATGTGTATAGTTTGCGCACATGTATGTGTGTGTATATATATACTTGGAGGCATTAGAGGTGCTGTGGCAGTACCTGAAACGAGCAGTTCATGCTCAAAAACCGACCAATTTATCTGAATGAAAGCAGTTCTGCAAAGAAGAGTGGGCCCAAATTCCACCACAGCGATGTGAAAGACTAATATCAAATTGTGACAACAACTGTGCAGTAATAGAGGATATCAGGAAGGGGGAAAATATTTTTTCATGGGATTATTTATATATATTTATGTGTGTATATACATATATGTACACCTATATGTATGTATATTTGTGTGTGTACATACATAGTTGCATGTGTGGATACCGTTCTCAGGTGTGAGGAGAGTGGCTGTAACGGACTGCTCAGGCCCAACGTGGTTTGGTTCGGGGAGACCCTGGACGCCGACATCCTGACGCAGGTGGAGAGGGAGCTGGAGACCTGTGACCTCTGCTTGGTGGTGAGTCGAGACCCCCCCCCCGTCACCTTCCCAAAACGGGGTCAGACAAAATGTCACCGTTTGTTTTCCCGGCAGCCAGGAAGTGAGGAGGAACCGAGGAGGAACTGGCTGTCCTTACGCGACCTGGTAGCGCCGCGCCGCGTGCGTTAGCACGTTAGCCTGTTAGCCGTATCCTGCGCGCCTGGCTCCTTACGAGCCGTCCTTACGCGACCCGGTACCATCACGCGCGCGCTAGCACGTTAGCCCGTTAGCCGTATCTTGTGTGCCCGGCTCTGGTACCAGCGTGTCTTTTAAAGAGCGCTCCGGCCCTGGGCAGCGCCAGTGTGAAATTCCTCAGCGGCCTCTGGTTTCAGGCTGCAGTTACGCGCCTAGCGGCGGCAGCGGCGGCGATGCTCGGCCGCATCTTTTAACGGGAAAGGGGGGCCGCACGAGAGGATGGTAGCGACCTCGTCGCGACGAAACCGAATTAGCCTTTTGGGCGCTATGATATCGACAACGTCAAGATCGACCCCGACGCTCCAGGAAACGCATCGCTCATACGCGCCGGCTCCCGCGATTATAATGTGGCAGATCTCATTAACTTTTCACTCCAGAAGGGTTGGTTCAATTAAAATGGTAATTCCTTTTTTTATTTTTTTTTTAATGCTGGCGCCTCTTCCTCCTGCTCCTTAGACTTCATTTTGTATGAAATCGGGCGATTTTTCTTCAGCGCGCAAAATTTAGCGGTTTGACCCGGAGTGCCTTGGCGGTATTTGGTGTCACGTCGGCATGGCCGACAGGGCAGAATCCCTTCTGGAAGCTTCTGTACAGACTGAACGTGCTTTGCCTTCAGCCCGGTTGGCTCGTGCTGAGGTGGCGGCGGCTGGTCTGGCGCTGTTGAGCTGTGCCACGCTGGCTTCGGCGCTGACTCTGACTCTGGCCACGCCTTGACAGCACGCCCTGTCCTGTGATTGGCAGGTTGGCACCTCCTCCATCGTGTACCCGGCGGCCATATTTGCCCCCCAGGTTGCGGCCAGAGGGGTCCCGGTGGCAGAGTTCAACATGGAGGACACCCCCGCCACCATGCGCTTCAGGTGGGTCAGGGACCTAGCAATGAGGGATGGGGAGGAGAGAGAGTGAGTGAGGGTTAGGGTTAGGGTTAGGGTGTGTTAAGGACAGTTAAAGAAAGCAGAGGGATCTGTGGGCAGGGAGGCTGAGGTCAGGGCTGTGTGGGGAAATTTCTAAGAGTCCTGGGCAGGTGCACGCTGTCCAGCCCCCCACACAGTGACCCCCCCCACCCCCCACCCCCCACTTCTGGACGGCCCGCTGACACCAGAGCTGGCCGGTGGGGGCAGCCAAAACAGGAGACATCCGGTATGAGTGTGAGCCCCCCCCCACTCTCTCTCTCTCTCTCTCTTCCCTGCAATGCTGTGGTTGGTTGATGGTTCCCCTTCAATCTGTGCCCTAATCCAGTGACTGGGCCGTGTTAGCCTGTTAGCATTTCATTACATTTTATTCCATTACAGTGCATTACATTGCATTGCATTCAGTTAGCATTGATTGGGGTGGGGGGGGGGGTTGTTTTCCTTCTTTGGCTGGAACGTTGGGGCTCAAACCTCAGTGTACGATGTCTGTCTGTCACCCCGCTCGGTTGGACAGAGGGACTGACTGCTGTCTCTCTCCCCCCCCCACCCCCACCCCCCACGTGGGTTTCGGGTCACAGGTTCCATTTCCAGGGCCCCTGCGGCACCACCCTGCCCCCCGCCCTGGCACGCCACGAGACGGAGATCATCTGAAGGAAGCTGCCCCCCCCCCCCCAAACGGAGAGCACTTGGTACATCCCAACTGCCACAGGCTAGCTGGAGAAGCCCTCTGGTCCACTTCCAAAAATGGATTTGAAGCCCTGTGTCACCTCTGTGTTTTTACTGTGTAATTCTTCTGGGAGTTTGGATGGGGAAAGGGGGGGAGGGGTGGCGTGGGGATTTTGTTACAGATGCTACTGCAGACCCCCCCCCCCTCCCCCCGTACATCCCTGGGTTTGTGAATGGAAGCGTTTTGTGTGTGACTGGCTTTGACACTTCACTAATAGGTGTGACTGCGCAGCAGGAAACCAATGGGGGTGCTGGGGGCCGTTTTGGAGAGGTGGGGGGGGGTGGGGGTGTGTAGTTGCAATGGGGATAAACACATTTAAATATTAGGGATGATTTTATGTTTGTCTGCACTGTAGTCGGAAATGAAGTAATTTCTTCTAGAAGTTTTTTCTCTCCCCCCCCCCTTCAGGACATTGACCGGCACATCGTTTAGGGGCAATTGGCACGAAATCTTCTCGGAGTGAAGGATTGTAAAGGTTGCAAGTGCATTCGAGAACACTAGTTTTACCGATTGAGTGGGTTTATAACGCGGGGAAGTCTTAGCGCTTTGGGTCGGGTGTCGTCACCACGGTAACCGGATGACAGAATGCTTGTGAGCGTTGTCGCTGCGGAGAACGCTTTGCTTCCTGTAACGAGGCCGGTGGTGCGTGCAGGCTTTACCTCCACATGGGGGGTCTCCACGTCTGGAGGAACAGGACCCCCCCCCCCCCCCCCCCCCCCCACCCCAGCACTTGTGCAGAGCATTTCACTGAATCGCGGCGTCTTCACCTCTCTGTCTCAACATCCATGCTGCTCAGATGCTTTTGGTTTTTTTTTTTGTTGTTTTGGGTTGTAATCCTATGCAACTGTTATTTACTTGACGATAAAAAAGGCAATTTCTCCAACTTCCCTTTGTGTGCGATGTCATTTCCTGTCCCCTTGTCCGTTTTTCCTGCGTTTTGCTGTGCGGCGGCGGGGGGGGGGGGGGGGGGGGGGGGGGTGGAATTTCCCGGGCCGAAGGAGGAAGAGGAGGAGGCTGAGGAAGAGGCTCTGCAGGCACCCGTGCGGCCAGCCAGGGGGCAGGGGGCGGCTCGGGGGGGCGGTGTTTACAGCAGCGCTGCTGGTGAAGCGCTCAGACGGCAGAGGCCAGTGTTCAACCGCCGTTTCTTTAGCCTGTCCCACTTTCTGCCGTTTGGCGCTGGACGCTCCACGGGACAGAGCGGACCGGGGTCCACGAAACGCCGTGCTCTGCGCCGTGTCCGTTCTTCCGAACCTTGTGCCCCCTTTTCTCCTGTTTCTGGGGGGGGGGGGGGGGGGGGGGGGGCGGGGGGATGTGCTTTTATTTTATCGCACAAGCGCACACTGCTCTCTCCGGTGTGTGAGCTGGAACAGTTACAGCAGTGCTTCCCAACCCCCCCAACCCCCCCCACCTCCTCCTCCTCCTCCCTCCCCCCCCCCCCCCCCCCCCCCCCCCCCCCCCCCCCCTCCCCCGCACCTTCTCCCAGCTTTGGATTTCTCACTGCTAAATATAGCCGTCACTGCGGCGGAGAGATAGACGGGAACCTGCGTCTGTCAATTAACCGGAGAAAACGCGCGGCTCTTAGCGCTCGTCTTCCGGAACGTCCCGCGGTTCTACCAGACGCTTTTCAGCGTCTTGCGCGGCAGAGAAGAAAGAAAGAAAGAAAGAAAGAAAAAAACACCGAAGCAGACCTGCTGAGAGCTCTGTGTGTGTGTGTGTGTGTGTGTGTGTGTGTGTTTTCTTTCGCTGAAGAGCTCTGGTGTTGCTATTTGCGTGAAGCGCGCTCAGACGTGAAATGCAGGAACGCGCCGAGACGCGCGGGCTGCCATGACAGCCGCCCCGGCTTCGGGAACACGGAGTACCGCAGCGCCGCGCCTCTTTGGGCACCATTTTATAAACGCCGTCACCTGACATGGTGCTAACCATCTTTAAAAAAATAAAAATAAATAAATCTTTTTTTGTCAATCCTGTCATTTCCTAATGAGCACTTTGTGAAACACAAATAAGCCTGATAGGTCTGATAGTTGTACAGGTAATACAAATGCCTGTATAAGGACTGGACTTATAAGGTTGTGTCCAGCAGTGATGCAGGTGCCCTAATACCAAAGCAGGCTACAGGTGCTCCATTAACCAAAGCAGGCTACAGGTGTCCCACTAACCAAAGCAGGCTACAGGTGCTCCATTAACCAAAGGAGGCTACAGGTGCTCCATTAACCAAAGCAGGCTACAGGTGTTCCACTAACCAAAGCAGGCTAGAGGTGTCCCACTAACCAAAAGCAGGCTACAGGTGCTCCATTAACCAAAGCAGGCTAGAGGTGTCCCGCTCACAAAAGTAGGCTACAGGTGTCCCACTAACCAAAGCAGGCTACAGGTGTTCCATTAACCAAAGCAGGCTACAGGTGCTCCATTAACCAAAGCAGGCTACAGGTGCCCCACTAACCAAAGCAGGCTACAGGTGTCCCACTAACCAAAGCAGGCTACAGGTGCTCCATTAACCAAAACAGGCTACAGGTGTCCCACTAACCAAAGCAGGCTACAGGTGTTACATTAATCAAAGCAGGCTACAGGTGTTCCATTAACCAAAGCAGGCTACAGGTGTCTCACTAACCAAAGCAGGCTACAGGTGCTCCATTGACCAAAACAGGCTACAGGTGCTCCATTAACCAAAGCAGGCTACAGGTGTCCCACTAACCAAAGCAGGCTACAGGTGCTCCATTTACCAAAGCAGGCTACAAGCGTCCCACTAACCAAGGCAGGCTACAGGTGTCCCACTAACCAAAGCAGGCTACAGGTGCCCCATTAACCAAAGGAGGCTGCAGGTGCCTTAGCAACCCAGGGTCCCTCACCCGCACCCCCACCCGGGATGGGACAGCTCACCTGGGCTCGCCTCAGGTCACTGTGTGCCTGTCAGAGAAGATAATGTTTATTTTACATCATCTTTATATTTCTTTTTTTCAACCTAGCGACCGCCGGGGGGGGGGGGGGGGCATGATGGGGGGGTGGGGGGTCGAGGGGGGGAGGTAGTTTCTGGCATCCTGTCAGGCGTGCTATAAAGCATGCAGCGAAAAAGAAAATTGGGTTTGACGCGTGCTGCAATCGCAGGGTCCCTCCCCTTCGTCTTCCGAAGTGAGATTTAGTCCTGCTCTGAATTTTATCGACGTCGTAAATCTCTAACGGCCGCAGACCGAAGGGGAGGTTCGTGGGGCGGAAAACTCGTGTAGCGGTACCTGCTCTGCCACACGCGCCTCTTTAAAAACAAAAAAAAAAAAGAAAAGAAGCTCATCCAGTGGCTTTCTCACCCGTTGTTCTTTACTTTTAATCTAATTTTCGTCGCGTTCCGTTTCCATTTGTTAAAACGCAGTAATGGAGGGAAAACAACTTTTCTGACAGTCTGCGCAAAAGAAGAAAAGAAGAAAAAACCCTTAAACCCCTAAAACCAGATATCCCTTTCCCCGAGATATAAACAGTTGCGTGTAAGCACGTTGATGCGCCATCCTCAAAGCAGCGCACTGCACCGCGCGTATTACTTGTCGGTATTGTACTGGAGTTTAATTGGTCGTTATCTTGTGTCGAAGGGCAAAATGACTGCAGAAAGAACAACACTGGCTGTAGCCATTAATGCTGTAGTAACACCAGGTTAAAAGTTTTTTTTTCAACTGCAGTGCGGGAGGAGGGCAGAATCCCGCCCTTCAGTTGCCCCCCACGTTCCTCACTTCCTGTCATTCCTGAAGGTTTGCTCACACGGACGTGAGTCGCAGGAAGGCTCCTACGGACGTTTGTATCGGTTACGGAACGCGTGCATTTTAAAGCAGGCCCTCTTTGTGTTCAAAGGAGCGAAGCTTTCCTCACCTGCACCTGCGCGTACCTGCCTTCTCGAAGCGCGCGGCTTTCGGGTCTGCGGGGGCGCCCCCTGCGGAGGCATCGGCGCCGTGGTACCTCATTAGGACGAGAGAGTTTGTTTGAAACCACGTTTTCAGATTACTCGTTCGCTCCCAAAATAAAAAAAAAGTCCCTGTGTTGTACAGTACTGCCTGCTAACGCGTAGCAGAGTGCTAACGCTTTGCAGGGCGCTAACCCTTAGCAGAGTGCTAACGCTTTGCAGAGTGCTAACGCTTTGCAGACCGCTAACGCTTTGCAGAGTGCTAACGCTTTGCAGGGCGCTAACCCTTAGCAGAGTGCTAACGCTTTGCAGAGCGCTAACGCTTTGCAGAGTGCTAACGCTTTGCAGGGCGCTAACGCTTAGCAGAGTGCTAACACTTTGCAGAACGCTGACGCTTAGCAGAGTGCTAACACTTAGCAGAGTGCTAAGGCTTTGCAGGGCGCTAACGCTTAGCAGAGTGCTAACACTTAGCAGAGTGCTAAGGCTTTGCAGGGCGCTAACGCTTAGCAGAGTGCTAACACTTCGCAGAACGCTAACGCTTTGCAGAGTGCTAACGCTTAGCAGAGTGCTAACGCTTTGCAGGGCGCTAAGGCTTTGCAGAGCGCTAACGCTTAGCAGAGTGCTAACACTTTGCAAGGCGTTAACACTTAGCAGAGTGCTAACGCTTTGCAGGGCGCTAACGCTTAGCAGAGTGATAACACTTTGCAGAACGCTAACGCTTTGCAGAGTGCTAACGCTTAGCAGAGTGCTAACGCTTAGCAGAGTGCTAACACTTTGCAGAACGCTAACGCTTTGCAGAGCGCTAACGTTTAGCAGAGCGCTAACGCTTAGCAGAGACTAACACTTTGCAGAACGCTAACGCTTTGCAGAGTGCTAACGCTTAGCAGAGCGCTAACGCTTAGCAGAGCGCTAACGCTTAGCAGAGCGCTAACGTTTAGCAGAGCGCTAACGCTTAGCAGACCGCTAACGTTCAACGGGGGGATATTAATGCTCTGATATGCTGGTGCTAAAAGCTCGGGAGCCAGGCCTGTTAAAGGCTCTGCTGAAGTTGTGTCGAGTGAATCCGTTTCTGTGTACTGCGTCAGATTTCAGACAAGGTGTCCTATTGACGCAACGTCGTATTTTCACCCATCCTAAAGGTTCACCTTGTGAGGTTGCGGTATACGGTTGGCGCTCGGTTACCGAACTTTGGAAACGGTCTTTCTTCGTGTCGCACGATAAATGCGGCATAGTAAGAGCAGTTTAGCTGGTTTACTGTGAAGGTGATTAACTTTAACGTGCTCAAATATTTGAGATATTTCCGTAATATTAGCTTACAATTATCACCCGGTGGCCTGATGTTTGCCTTGGTGTATTTTTGAAAATGACATACTGCTCGTGTGTGCCGGCGGTGGAAGTGGAAAAACCCGTCGGGTCACGGCGCGTTGTTTCTGTTCATTTTTACAACCGAGCGGAGAGAGAGAAGGTTCTGGAAGGACGGAGACGGCTCGATCTCCTCGTCAGCCGCTCTCACGTTCTTCACCACGCTGCTGGTCCGGCGCACCGGGACACACGGGGAACGCACTGCCCCCAAAACGCTCCCTTTGTGAGTACGCACTGCCCCCGAAACGAAACGCTTCCTTTGTGAGTCCAGGTGTGTGCTCGCAGTTTCGCCCCCGCGTAAGATTTGGGGTTTGCCCGTTTTTGCCGTAACTCTGGCCTCTGCCATTCAACCGGGGGGGGGGGATGGGGGGGGGGGAATCCTCCCCGCTATTTATTTTGTTTGAATTGCCGAAATATTTTCATTAGCACAGTTCTTCAGCCAGAAGGTAGAATTAGTAAAACTAGTGAAATCACCTGGCTGACTTCATGGGGGGGGGGGGGGGAGGAGGAGCACGTATAGCAGGGCTTTGCATTTTTTAAAATTCTCTGGTATGATGTGGCATGCTGTGTTTTTTAAACAAAAAATTCTTATTTTTTACTTAAAAACCTCAAAGTCAACGGAGCAGTTCCTGTATTCCTGTATTAATTTATCGTGTTTTTAAAAAATTTATTTATTCAAAAGCATGAAAAATACAGCAAGAAATCTTTGTGATGTTGCCCAAAGTAAATGTTGTTTCTGATGCGGTGTACAGTACACTTCATGAATCATAATTGATGGGTTACTTTTGAGAATCACAGAGAAATACAATCTGCATCACCCTGGCACCTGTACTATAATAACATGTATAATAACGTGCAATTAAAGTAGTTAATAATTCTGCCGCTGTTTTCCTGGAACCTTTGGATGCCTGCTCGTGCTCTGTAGATGGTTGGTTGTCTTGAAAGACACCCATTTCAGAAGGAAAAAATAAAAAGCTTTATCGCGGAGTGAAAATGAGCCCAGCACCAGGATGGAATGATGTGCGTCAGCTTTGCCATCTGAGGATCTGATTGGACGCAGACCAGACCAGGTGTCCCACACCGGAATGAGCCGTAATGACTTCATTATGGACCCACCAGACCCTCCTCCCTGCTGAGACGCTTGTGTAAAATGTGAGTGTAAATGTAAATGTGAGTATTTTTGTTTTGACATTTATGGAGATGATATCCACATTCAAGCAATACAGTGTTACTTCGTGGGGTGGTGTGTGTGTGTGAGGGGGGGGGTCATATGATGTTCAGTATTCATGTGCGTACATGCCTCTGTGCGTGTGTGTTTACAGGCCTGTTTGAGTATACGTGTGTGTGTGTGTGTGCGTGTGTGTCTCCTGAGACTACTGCAGACCCTCTTCTAAGATTCAGATTGTTTTTTACAACAAAAAAAAACCCTGAAAGTAGCTATTTTCTCAAAGATATGATTGGCTTGCTCAGCTGAATACATAACTACTATTCAGTGGGAAAAAAGGAACAAGAAACATATTTAAAAATAAATGATGGTGCTGGAATTTGTTGGACATTTCTGGGGTGCCAGTTAGTTCCAGCATGAGGTTTGAACTTACAACCCACTGAAAGTGTACATCTGCATTGCCCAAAGGGTCGTATCCCCTCTGTCATGTATGCCTAGTATTTTTATTAATGACCCTGCAGATTTAAAAATCACAACAGTACTAGTGTGCATTTAAAATCATAGGAAATGCCAGTGAACTTGGAGTGAATATTCATGTAAGACCTTGCCCCCCCCCCCCCCCCCCCCCCCCCCCTTGTGTTTATTGTTTGCACAGATTACGTTCTCTCTTACCTGGGTATTTTCACAGAAGTGCGTAAGTGCCTTGCTCAAGGGCGTAGCAGCAGCGCCCCAGCGGGGAACCCAAAACTCAGCGCAAGTGCTGACGTACTTTACATAACAAGGATTTTTAGGATGCTTGAAAAAAAATAAAATACTAAGTCAGTGTTCTAGAACTGCTTCGGTTTTGTTTGCCAGAAGTGATTGTGACATCAGCATCGGAATGCTCAGTTCGGAACGTTCTGATCACGTGCTTGCGATCTCTCACCTTAAAGAGTTAATGAGCACTTTTTTAAGTGCAGGAGTGAAGGGATGTTGTTACTTTAGTTTCCTCACCGGGAGGCATGCTGGGTAGTGCAGTCCCATCGGTGCTGAGTGAGTGCGGTTCTGTGCACGTTAGCGTCATACGGTAAGACTTGTGTTAGTTTTGGCTGCTGTCCCACAAGGAACGATCACCCCATACCCTGTGCTGTGGGTCCCTGCCCTGCCCTGCTGTTCCCATTTATGGGCCCATCCCAAGGCTGAGGAGTGGGGGGGCGTGTGGGGTGGGGGGGGGGGGGCACACGCCGGTGGACAGGACTTTTAATGGCGGTCCTCCTGCCTGCTCCATCTCTTTAGCCTTGCGCTGAACCATTTGTTTTCCAGACTGGTCAGAACAACCCAGGTTCACAGCTGAGGCGTTGCCTTGGGAACGGGTCCTGAGCAACCACGACAAATACCCACGCGTGCCTGCAGTTTCTTCTTCTCCCCTCCCCATCTCTCTATCTCTCCCTTCATCTCCCCTCCCTATCTCTCCATCGCTGTATCTCTCCCTTCATCTCTCCTCCCCATCTCTCTATCTCTCCCTTCATCTCTTCTCCCTATCGCTCTATCTCTCCATCGCTTTATCTCTCCCTTCATCTCCCCTCCCCATCTCTCTATCTCTCCCTTCATCTCCTCTCCCTATCACTCTATCTTTCCATCGCAGTATCTCTCCCTTCATCTCTCTGTCTTTCCGTCGCTCTATCTCTCCCTTCATCTCCCCTCCTTATCACTCTATCTCTCCATCGCTCTATCTCTCCCTTCATCTCCCCTCCTTATCACTCTATCTCTCCATCGCTCTATCTCTCCCTTCATCTCCCCTCCTTATCACTCTATCTCTCCATCGCTCTATCTCTCCATCGCTTTATCTCTCCCTTCATCTCCCCTCCCCATCTCTCTATCTCTCCCTTCATCTCCTCTCCCTATCACTCTATCTTTCCATCGCAGTATCTCTCCCTTCATCTCTCTGTCTTTCCGTCGCTCTATCTCTCCCTTCATCTCCCCTCCTTATCACTCTATCTCTCCATCGCTCTATCTCTCCCTTCATCTCCCCTCCTTATCACTCTATCTCTCCATCGCTCTATCTCTCCCTTCATCTCTCCTCCCCATCTCTCTATCTCTCCCTTCATCTCCCCTCCCCATCTCTCTATCTCTCCCTTCATCTCCTCTCCCTATCACTCTATCTTTCCATCGCAGTATCTCTCCCTTCATCTCTCTGTCTTTCCGTCGCTCTATCTCTCCCTTCATCTCCCCTCCCCATCTCTCTATCTCTCCCTTCATCTCCTCTCCCTATCACTCTATCTTTCCATCGCAGTATCTCTCCCTTCATCTCTCTATCTCTCCATCGCTGTATCTCTCCCTTCATCTCCCCTCCCCATCTCTCTATCTCTCCATCGCTCTATCTCTCCCTTCATCTCTCCTCCCCATCTCTCTATCTCTCCATCGCTCTATCTCTCCCTTCATCTCCCCTCCCCATCTCTCTGTCTCTCCCTTCATCTCTTCTCCCTATCGCTCTATCTCTCCATCGCTGTATCTCTCCCTTCATCTCCCCTCCCCATCTCTCTATCTCTCCATTGCTCTATCTCTCCCTGCATCTCTTCTCCCCATCTCTCTATCTCTCCCTTCATTTCCCCTCCCAATATCTCTATCTGTCTCTCTTCCCCTTGTGCCCTCATCCTTTCTTCATTTCCCCTTCCCTCCATCTCTCTCTCTGTCCCTCTCCATCTTTCCACACCTCTATCCCCATCTTTTCTCACCTCTGTCTCTCCCACTTCTCATCATCTCTCTTTTCATTTTTCTGTCCCCAGTCTCTCTCTCTCTCTCTCTCTCCATATGGAGTAAATGTGTAAACTGTGGAAAACGGGGGCGCCAGGACAGAGGAGGAGGAAGAGGAGGGAGGTGATGAAGGACACTGCGCTGTGTTTCTCTGTGCTGCACGCGTACACCAGCAGCCCCTCTGAGAGCTCATTGTTGGGTTGTTTGAAGAATGGGGCGGAGGTGGGGGGGGTGGGGGGGGGGGGGGGGGGGGCGCGGGAGGGTTTTACGGTTAGCTGGCTCAGGTGCTGAATAATCTTCTTTAAACTCCTGCTAATTAGAATCTAAGTGATATGCCACTTTCTCTTTATTATTAATTAGAGTTGCCATCTGAAGCCTCTTTGGCTACCCCAGGGGGCGGGGTGGGGGCAAGCTGCTGAAAAGATGTTCCATCAGGGATGGTTGGAGGGGGGTGGGGGTGGTGGGATAGCTGAATGGTTTTGGGTTGCATACCTCCCCAACTCCCCCACCGAACCCCCCGCCCCCCCCCCCCCACCCACACACACACACACACACACACACGTGCACTGTGTACACTGCGTGGCTCCAGAAAGCTCTTAATCCCACACGGTCTTACCGTGGTCATTTTGGTCCAAACTGGAGGTGATGCCCCCCCCCGCACCTCCTTACATCCCCCCCCCCCTTCACTCCCATCCCCCCCTCCTTGAGTGTCTGCTCTTTATAGAAACAGAGCTGCTGGATCCCGAGCTGTCGCTGCAGTCGCCTGGATCATCCTCCAGCTCACTGCTCCCTGCGTTTGGGTTCGGACGGAAAAGAAACGAAAGAAAGAAAGAAAGGAAGGAAGGAAGGAAGGAAGGAAAAGAAAAAAAAACCTCTTTAAAAATCCTGTCAGGTCCTGAGACTCCGCCCCCGTCCTCTCTCCAGGGACGGCCCACGGAGGCTGGAGGCGCTGGCTGCACCTCTCCTATTTTTAGGAGCTGGCAAAGCTGAGCTCTGAGATGGGGGGCGTGGGGGGGGGGGGGGCACACACGTACAGGTCCTGTGAGGGTTCCTGGACTGCAGCCGGTGACGTGGAGGGTGGGGGGTGGGGGTGGGGGTTGGGGGGGGGACACAAATGCTTCCTCAAACAGGCATAATGGAGGGGAGGGGCTTATTTGCGTTCAGAATGCGCTGGTCTCAGCTGTGTTAGACCCCCCTCCCCCCCAACCCCACATTTTTTAATAAAGAATATGTGTGGGCCTCTGTTTACACCGAATTGTTTACTGCAAATTACTGCCTCACCCCCCCCCACCCCCCCCCCCCCCCCCAAGGAGTCAAAGGCTGCTGAGGAGCTGACTCTGTTCCCCGCATAGCCGGCCTGGTGAGACAAGTGGCCTGGTGAGACCAGCAGCCTCGTGAGACCAGCAGCCTGGAGAGACCAGCGGCTTGGTGAGACAAGTGGCCTGGTGAGACCAGTGACCTGGAGAGACCAACCGGCCCGGAGAGACCAGTGAGCTGGGGAGACCAGCGGCCTGGAGAGACCAGCCGGCATGGAGAGACCAGCAGCTTGGACAGACCAGCCGGCCTGGAGAGACCAGTGTGCTGGGGAGACCAGCGGCCTGGAGATACCAGCAGCCTGGTGAGACCAGCTGGCCTGGAGAGACCAGCCAGCCTGGAGAGACCAGCTGGCCTGGAGAGACCAGCCAGCCTGGAGAAACCAGCAGCCTGGTGAGACCAGCTGGCCCAGTGAGACCAGCAGCCCGAAGAGACCAGCAGCCTGGAGAGACCAGCCGGCCCAGTGAGACCAGCAGCCCGGAGAGACCAGCAGCCTGGAGAGACCAGCCGTCCCAGTGAGACCAGCAGTCCGGAGAGATGAGCATCCTGGAGAGACCAGCCGGCCCGGTGAGACCAGCAGCCTGGAGAGACCAGCCGGCCTTACGCGGTAAACTTAGCCGCTCATTCACGCGCGGGCGCGGCCACCCGAGGACGCTGCGTCCCGAACCGAATGCGCCGTGAACTTTTCCATTTTTCTATCTGTCATTTATCTGCTTTTTTTTTTTTTTTTTTTTTTTAAACGTGGGCGAGCTGAGCTGACTTCATCACGATTTCAGCGTGTCTTCGGGGAGAAGGTGTGTGTGTGGGGGGGGGGGGGACAAGGTGGCCCGCAGTCTCTGGAGCGTGGGGTGGAGGGGGGGGGGGGGTTGTTGGAGTGGAGCATAAAGAGATTAGAGTGTAAAGCTCTCCTTTGCCAGATTCTCTCTGCATGATCAGCTTTATTGTGTTTTCTTAATTTCCACCGAGGGGCCTGAGTGGCTCTTCTGGGGGGGGGGGGGGGGGGGAATTGTGCTGAAGACACAGAGGGAGCCCGTGCCACCCCTGGGGCAGAGAGCGCCTGCGTTGGGGGCTGGAGACGGGGGGATGGAAACGGAGGGATAAAGTCCGCAGCTTGGGGGCCATGTGGACCCGGGGGGGGGGAGGGGGGGGGGGTGTGAGGGCCCCTGTAGGCCGGGGGTCCCCTGCTCCTGAGTGTTTGTGTAGAGCAGCGGTGCGTGCAGCGATGCTGCGGCGTCTCTGCCCTGGTTTGAGGTTCGCGTGACGGCGCAGAGGGAAGAGGGGTGAGCTGGGGAGAGAGAGAGAGAGAGGCTTCCGGAAGGATGCGTCTGTCTCGGGGGGGCCCCCGCACCGCCCGGGAGGCGCGGGGTGGGGGAGAGGGAGCGTGGGCGTGTCGGGCTGCCAGCGTGGAAATGGAAGCGACGCGTCGTTCTCCTGATGTTCCGAGCCGAGCCGAGCCGAGCCGAGTGGGGCTGGAATCGTTGCAGCTCACTGACAGCAGCCTGCTGCTCCAGGGGGCTCTGGCTCTGGTGTTTAGCTTGTGTGTGTGTGTGTGTGTGTGTGTGTATGTGTGCATGTGCGTGTGTGTGTGTGCGTGTGTGTCTCTGTGCGTGTGTGTTTAAGAACGTTAACAGAAATCCTCACTCTCTCTCACTCTGGGGCATCTGGAGGAGTCTGCGCTGGCTGCGGTAAGATAGCTGCAGTTGGTCGGCTGCCTGATCGTCCAGATTGGAGTTTTGGACAGAAAATCCTCCAGGGAGCCACTAATCTCCGGCTTGTCAGGGAAAAAAATTTTATTCCGCAAGCAAAGCTTCTTCTATTTTTAGTTTGCCTAAGCTCTTTAGCATGTCACTGTTTACATTCTGACAGCACCCCAAACCAAAAAAACAAAAAAAAAAATAACAGCAGCTAGCAGCTATCCTTGTCGACAGCCTTTCTCTCAGAGAGAAAGAGAGGGAGAGAGAGAGAGAGATGGAGCAACAGAGAGAAAGAGAGGGAGAGAGAAAGAGGGAGAGAGACAGAGAGACAGAAACAGAGACAGAGAGAGAAAGAGAGGGAGAGA